>NW_017731443.1:1649155-1651699 GCF_001890085.2 Hipposideros armiger
CAAGTGACGCTGCAGACACTTGAGGCTACGACCATACTTGAGGCAGAACTCGCAGAGATAGAGGACGGGCAACGTGGTGAGCTCCTGTGGGTACGGGGAGAAGTACCACGGCTTGAGGCGGTGGCGGCCCAGTTCAATGCACTCAATGTTCTTCATTCGGGTCACGATGTCGTCGTGGCTCCGGTCAGATACTAGGCTCCCAGTCATGCGCGGAGCTGATGGTATTCCATCTGAGCTGTCCTGGGAGTCCTGCTCAGGGCCGGTGGAAGACACCGGGTTACAGGAAACGGTACAGCTCACCCATATGTTTCCTTGTTCAAGCCTAATCCTACAAGGGAAGTACTGTAATTCCCACTCTCAAAATAAAGCAAGCAAGATGTGGCAAGTTTTCATTCAAAACTTGGGAAAAATCACCCAATGACTGATCTGAACCAGCTCTACCTGGCTCCCAATCCTACCAACACCATGGCTGCCCACCGCTCCTTGTTTATTTTTAAACTAGACGCTAAACTTTCCACCCCGCCCATCTCCCCTCCTTTTCATCCAGCTTCCCTCTTCCCCAGACCTACCTCATCAGTGCCCAAGCAATTCGATTTTCGCTTCCGTCCTGGCTGCGCTGCCACTGCCCTACGGGCTGATCCATTCTGTAGGTGAGATGGTAGGAACAGAAAAGGTGGCTGTGACATGAGTCTGAAAGGGGCTACCAGAAGGTAGAAAAAAGGAAGAGATGGTTTGGAGGACTCACCTGGGGAAAAACTGAGGCTGGGGCTGTCTCACTGGGCACTGGAGTTGCTGGTGAAACCACCTCCACCTTCCGTTTCTGCAGAGAGAAACCAAGAAAGGTGGGTCAGAAGGTAGAGAAGGTGGGACCTGAGAGGAAAGCAAGGTCCCTGGAATTGCTGAGGGTACCGTTGAGCGGTGGTTGGGCTGCAGGCAGGAGCTGGAGGAGAGCGGCTGGTCGGGCTCGCCACCGGGAATGGCTTCCCGCTCCTTGGGCAGGTTGAAGCGGAGTGTGATCTGGACCGGGATTGGCAAGGTCTTCCCGCTGGCCTGGGTGGAGGCCGGCTGTAGAGATAGGTCCAGGGTCTTCCTCTGGGGTGGGGATGGTGGTGGGATGGGGAAGGGGAATAGGGCCCCTCAGCATGGAGTGATCAAACCCCACCCTCTGCCCTCTCAAGGACACAGGAATAGCCGCTGGATTCTGGAAGCTACATCTGCAACTTGGCCCCCATCCTTTGCAAGTTGAAGCCAGGGTGGGAGGGTGTGACCTCCAGCCCATCCAGGAGCCACTGAGGCTAAAAGATGAGAGTAGTAGGAGGCAGGAGAGAAGAGGTGAAGTAGGGGACCTACTCACCACCTCTCTCTCTGGAGAGCCGGGGCGGGACCCAGGAAGTCCGTTCTTGGTGGGGGTCTTGGCTTCTTTCTTGGGGAATTGGATCTTCTTCAGGTCCAGCCTTTCGTGGGTAACCCATTCATCCAGGCGTTTGTTGACTGCAGCAGTGGGGATGTCTCAGGAAGGAATGCCAGAGACTGCCTCCCAACCCTACCCTGCAGCCCCTCCTCACCCTGGTCCAGCACTCACAGTCAATGTAATGGACGTAGAAAAGCTTCCGGCCACTGATGTCCTTCACGCTCAGGATCTCAGCCAGGGCTGTGGGAACAGCATAGGCAGGGGCGTTAGACCGGCCAGGCCATGAGGCTCCACCTTCCTGCGACCTGAACTCCACCCCTGGGCCTAATCCCTAAGCCCCAGCACTTGGAAGCTCTCGCCCAAGCCCCCTTTAGTCACCCAGTGCCAACCCCTCTCCAAGCCCCGCCCTGTCCATTTCGGAGTAGCTAAAAGCCACGCCCCTCCTGAGTATCTGCGCCCCGCCTGCCCCAGAATTCTCGAAGCCCCTCCCCCTCCCAAGGGTTCGGTTGACTCCCGCCCCTCGCCCTCAGGTTCTTAGCCCCGCCTCCCGACGTCACTCACGCCACTCATCTTCGTTGTCCTGGTTCCGCCGCAGCACCGGCAGGCGGCAGCCTTCGATTATCTCCCCCTGGGGAGACAGCGCGGCGCCAGGGTCGGCTACTGGGGGGCCTCGGGCTCTACCCACCTCCCCTGGCTCCCTCCGCCCCGCCCCGGGCACCGGACTCACCACCTCCGCCATCTTCCCTCCCTCCACTGACACTTCCGGCCCCTCTGGGAGACGTCACTTCCGGGACTGAGTGTGCTGTAGGCCTGGGCCTCCCAACGCCACCGTAGAAGAGGACCGTTGAAAGACACTACCGCTCAGCTGGGAGCGGGGAGCTGACCCGTTTGGCTGGCGGGAGAATAGGGCGTTTTAAGTCTCGGGTTGGGTCCTGGGAGGAATCTCCATAACATGCACAATGATTGGAGGAAAGCTGAGTCTGTCACGTGACGCCCACCGGGTGCGACGCCGGTCCCGTGGACGCGGCGCGGGTCACGTGGGGGTAGTGTTTGTGCTTTTGGGGGTGGTTGGATTCAGGCCCCTGAAGTGGCGGTGGGAGATCCCGTCCGCTGTGAACTGCGAGTGCTCGTTG
>NW_017731443.1:1651709-1653214 GCF_001890085.2 Hipposideros armiger
CATGACATAGAAGAGGAAGGGGTCTGTGTCATAGTACAGCGTCTTGTGGTCGAGGAAACACTTGGCCAGAAGACACAGGTTCTGGGAGTAACTCTGCAAAGGAATAGGCCTGTCATAACTCTGGGTACCCCTCGAACATGGCTACTCAGCCAGGGTCAACCAGGAGCTGCTTTGTACCCCAGGCTGATAGGTGATGAGCCTTCCTCCATGGGGCCTGACCCATTCCACAGCAGGGCTGCTTCTCAGGGTTGAGGAGCCCATGGACCAGCTCTACTTGACAACCCACTTCGTGATGAGCTGGGCAGGTTTACCCTCGCTCCGCATGCCTCCACCTAAGTCTGGCCTGGGGGACATCCACTGCCCTCTGCTATTGTTCACAACAGTCAAAAAACTGCTATGTCCCCAAGAAGAAAGACTGACCAAAGCTTATGAGAGAAGCTCTGCCCATGTGACAGTCTTAGGACTCTGCCTGTGAGAAAAGACAACACTCTTCTGCCTGTAGTCACACGTCTTGGAAACTGATCTGGTAGTCTAAAACTAAGGTAAGAAATTCTGGAATTTAACAGCCATATGAATTCCCCTAGAAAAATTATTTTTGCTACTTTACCTCTAAACACAATTTTTCCTGCATCAGACGTGGCTTTTTAACCACCTGCTGGGCACTGTCATTAGGATGCCCAAGTCCCCACTTATAATACAGAACCAGCAGTTAAAGCAGCATCTTCCTCTCCAGCTCCCCTAGCACCCAAGCCAGAGCTCTCCCCTGCCAGTCAAGATGCCTGCCTCTCCCCCACCACCCTCTAGGCCCCAGGAATGGGGGAAGTCTCTCAACAGTCCCTCCAGGTTACTCCTTCCTTCCTTCCCACAGCCACAGACTAAGGCAGGTTTAAAGCCCCAAACCTATGGTGCTCCCAACTCCTCCCCCACCGCCTGAGCTCTGTCCCTTGTAACAGCCTTGCTTCTTCCTCTCTGCCCTTTAGCCAGAAGTGTCTTTGCCTGTCACACTCTCTCTCTACATCCATGCCTGCCCTTCAGGACCCCACTGCTTGGAACTCCCTCGCCCACCTTGTTCATGTCAAGGCTCATAAGTCACCTCTGTGAAGCCTTGATGACTACCTTCTCTGGCCCTAATAACCCACTGTGTTTCATGACATTTATCACACTGGAATCTAAGTGGCTGGTGGCATGTCTGGTTTTTCTATGGACTGTGAGCTCTCAGAGAACAGAGACTTTGTCTAATTCCTGGTTGTCCAAACTTCCCAGCACCTGCTCTACAGCAAGAACGCAATAAAAATGGGTGAGCTGATCTGTTGGCCAGACTGGTCAGTGTTTTCCTGAGCAGGAAGAAAGTGCTCATTTGACTTCCCCCAGAACCCCAGCTCCAAAGTCTCCCCACTGTCCTTCAGCCACTGACCTTGTTCTTACGTCCATCGATCTCAAAGAAGGAGATGGTGCCCTTGCGGTAAATCTCGTTGCCTGGAGGATGTCGCAGGTCACACTTGGTC
>NW_017731443.1:1656034-1657052 GCF_001890085.2 Hipposideros armiger
TGATAAATTGAAAATTTACCCCAATAAATCACTTTTAGGTATATACCGAAGAAAACTCCTGGATACATGCACAGCAGGAGAAATTCACAGGACTTGGGAGGGGGCGGGGAGGGGCGGGTCTGGATGGTTTCCAAGGGTAGAGAAGTGCGTCAGACTGAAGGTAGTTCAAAACCTGGCTGAGTTTGTGGACTTCATTCCTTTGGAATGGGGACTCAGGGAAGGTTTCTAGGTTGTTTTTTTTGTTTGTTTTAGCTGAGCCATCCCTGTTGGCAGCTCAGCTCGGGCTGGGAATTGAACCGCTGTTGCTCAGAGCTCACACTCTTGAGAGAGCTCTTAACTAACTGAGCCACTCTGCTGGCCGTCTACTTGTTTTCTATATTAGGTTTCTAATTATAAAAGTAATACAACATTACTCATTCATACAGCAAATAAATGTTTAATAATCTCCTAGTATGTGCCAGGTACTGTTCTAGGAGCCTGGACTACATCAGTAAGTAAAAGAGAACTCTCTTCTCATAGAGCTTACATTGTTGGGAGTTGGGTTTATATAACAAATAGTAAATATATTAAAAACAAATTTATTAAAAAGTGATAAGTGTTTGGGGAACCCAAAAAGAATGCGCAAGGTAAAGGAGATGGACAGTTAGGTTGCAATTTTAATTAGGGTGCTGAGGGCAGGCCTGGCTGGAAATGTATTACTTGAGGAATGGTTTAGCGGGGGAACGGAAGAGCCTTGCAAATACTTGGGGGGCGGGGGCGAGGTACTGTTTCAGAAAATAGACCACAATAGGGGGAGAAAAGTATAACCTCAGATCATCATGGGGACATGTCCACTGTGAACCTTTTGGTTAATGCCCTGTAAACTAGGGGTGGGCAAACTATGGCCTGCGGGCCAAATCCGACCCTTTGCTGGTTTTCCTACAGCCGATGAGCTAAGAATGGTTTTTGTATTATTATTTTTTAAGATTTTATTGGGAGGCTGGCCGAGTGGCGCATTAGTTAGGAGTTGGCTTGGGAC
>NW_017731443.1:1658627-1733565 GCF_001890085.2 Hipposideros armiger
GAACAGTCTTGGCACTCTTGCCAAAAATCATTCGACCATGTATGTGAGGGTTTATTTTGGGGGTCTCTATTCTGTTTCATTGGTCTATATGCCTGTCTTTATGCTAGTACCACATTGTTTTGATTACTGTAGCTTTGTAGTAAGTTTTGAAATTAGGAAGGGTGACTCCTCCAACTTTGTTCTTCTTTTTCAAGATTGTTTTGGCTATTCAGGATCCCTCAAGATTCCATATGTACTTAAGGATGGATTTTTCTATTTCTGTAAAAAGAGAATTGAGATTTTTTTTTGACATGGGAGAATATGTAAGATGATTGAGGTTAAGATAAAACCCTGTGATCCTAAATTTGAAAAGGAGATATCAGTATGAATTCCTGGTGCATTTCATATAAAAATATATGTACTCATATATATTGTCTAACTATTCACTGAATAGGTCTACAATGATTGACCCAGTAGCAATAAGTATCCTTAGAACTGAGACTGTGGTCTCTAAATACCATTTCCCACTAAGAGGAATTAGAACTCCTTAGAAAGCTGTCCGATTCCAGATCTTGGACACTACTGGAACTGTGTCAAAAGGACCGAAGAACCAACTTGAAAAGATTCCCAGTGGCCAAAGATGGAACAATTTGAACTTCAATAAGAATAATTATCACAGGGCCGGCCGAGTGGCACGTTGGTTAAGAGCTGGTTTGGGACGCCCGCTCTAAGCAGCAGAGCCCCGGTTGGGATCCCACATGAGGGCCAGTGACACTGCCCTCTACAGCTAAAATGGTGAACAACAGCTCGACCTGGAGCTGGGCTGTATTGAGTCGCCGGCGACAGCGTAGGCTGCAGTGAAGCTGCAATGGGCTGCCATAAGCTACCGTGTGTGGCTGGCAGCCAGCATGAGCGGCCTGCAGCTGATATGAGCTGCCAAGAGCCGCCATGAACGGCTGTCCAGAGGCCTGCGACTGATCTGCCTCACCCGGGAAGAGTGCAATGATGATACCAACATGGGCCTGTGAAGCAACGTCCTCCACAACTAGACTGAAGAACAAAAGGACAGTAACTTGTCTGTTCCCCTTCCCCTGACTCCCCAGCACTGTTCCCTTCACCTAATTCCCCAATAAAATCTTAAAAAAAAAAAAAGAATTATCACAGATTAAAGCCTATCAAATATGTTTAAATCCATGCATTCATTAAGATTTTTTTAAATGCTTATCAATTTTGAAGAATGCTAGAGAACCAAGGCATTCTTTTGAAAATTGATAAATTGAAAATTTACCCCAATAAATCACTTTTAGGTATATACCGAAGAAAACTCCTGGATACATGCACAGCAGGAGAAATTCACAGGACTTTTTTTTTTTTTTAAGATTTTATTGGGGGAGGGGGGAACATTGTGTTTTTCCAGGACTCATCAGCTCCAAGTCAAGTTGTTGTCCTTCAGTCTTAGTTGTAGAGGGCACAGCTCAGCTCCAAGTCCAATCGCTGTTTTCAGTCTAGTTGCGGGGGGTGGGGGGGTTGGAGGGGGCACAACCTTGTTATTAAGAGCATGCACTGTAACCAACTGAGCCATCCAACTGCCCCACAGAAAAAATTCTTTTTTTTTAGCTGAGCCATCCTGCCACCTGCTGGCAGCTCAGCAGCAGCTCAGCTCAGGCTGGGAATCGAACTGCTGTTGCTCAGAGCTCACACTCTTCAGGGAGCTCTTAACCAACTGAGCCACTTGGTCGGCCCCCCCCACAGGAATGTTCTTAACCACACTGCTTATAATAGCAAAAACTGGAAACCTAAATGGCCATCCTCAGTATGCATAAATAACCTATGGTGTATTTACACAACAGAATAGTGTATAGCAGTAAAAAGTGAATGAACTTTGAAACAGATAAACCTTAGTGATATGTTGAGTGAAAAAAGCAAATAACAAAAGACAAAAGACAATATGATACTCTCTTCATAGAGGCTCAAAACTAAGCGAAACCAAACAACATATTTGTGTCGGCATGTATATGAGTAATTTTTTTTTTCTTTAAAAAGAAAAAAAAAGGGCCGGCCAAGTGGCGCGTTGCTTAAGAGCTGGCTTGGGACGCCAGAGGGCCCCGGTTCGGATCCCACATAGTAGGGCGAGTGACACTGCTCTCTACAGCTAAGATGCTGGACAACAGCTCAACCTGGAGCTGGGCTGCTGTGAGTCGCTGGTTGCTGCTAGGCTGCAGCTCCTGCTGCAGTGGGTTGCCATGGGCTACCGTGTGTAGCCAGCAGCCAGTGTGAGCTGTTAGCAGCCTCCATGAGGGGCCGGCCAGAAGCCAGCGACTGATCTGCCTTGCCCAGGAAGAGCGCAATGATGGTGCCAACTTGGGCCAGTGAAGCAACATCCTCCACAACTAGACTGAAGAACAAAGAAGGATAGCAACTTGTCTGTTCCCCTTCCCTAATTACCCGATAAAAATCTTAAAAAAAAAAAAGTCAAGGGGATAACAAATACGGAATTCTAGATGGTGGTGCCCTGGACACAGGGATAAGGAGGGGATGGACAGTTGTGGAGCACAAGGGTAGATGTAAGTCCTGGTAGTGTTCTATTCAGCCCCTTGAGTTTTACAGATAGTACAACTGAAGTCAATTAAGTTACAAATATATATGAATTTTTAAAAAGAGGATCATGCAATGATCCGTGATAGTTGTGTGTCATTAACCAAAGATTATAATTAATCCATTCTGTTGACTTGAAAAGTCAGCCTCCTCAAAAAAGTAAATTGACTTGCCTAATCCGGGCCAGCCACATGAGAAACTGAAATGAGTGGGAGGGGTGGTAACTGTTTTCACTTTTCTCTTCCTGTTTTTTCAGAGCATGGGAAAGCAAGTCAGAATTTCCTATCTTTTCCAATTCCCACGATCCCCTAATTTAGAACGAATACAGAGAAAATAAAGTATTTTTCCATCTGGAGAAATCGCCGCCGCCTGCCGTGGAGCAAGCATCCTCATTCTGGGATGAGGGACCGGCCCGGGGTGGATGGTGCTCCAGCCCCAGCCTCCACCCCCATGCCTTACGAACGCCCCCTAGGGTATGGACTTTTGACTATACCCCAGCTGAGGAGTCACGTGACAGTTAATGAGTGGAAATGCTTTGGCCGACGGCTGGTCCTTAGCAGGAGGTCCTAGGGAGACGAGCGGCGGCGGGGGATGTGGCAGGGTGACACTGCCCGTTCTAGCGGCCCCTGGGGGTCCCTGACCTTCTATGACAATAGGCGTGAGGTTGCAGAGACTAGGCTCCTGTGATATACCCCTGGGCGCCTTCTGCTTAACCCACTGCCACCGAGGGCTGGCAGTGTGATGCACCTTAAACTGGTGCTTGAGGCGGAGGCGAGAAGCCCTCTGCCCGGCCCGCCCACGATAGCGGAGGCGGCACGGAGCTTCTGTCGCCCCTCGAGTGCAGCAGGCCCCGCGTAGCCCATTGTCCAAGCATCGCCAGGTGAAGAGGTCCGGGCGCTTCCCTTTTCCCTCTGCTGCATCTAGATTAAGGTGGATGGGAAATTTAAAAAGTGCTTCAGCGGCGACAACCACCAAGACACCTTTTAGCTATTAGGAAACCGTGTGAAATTCAGCCACTCGGCCTTTGCGGGCGGAGCAGGCACGGGCCTTTCCCTGCGCAGCAGGCACGGGCCTTTCCCTGCGCTGGGCGGGCGGCAGCAGCGCAGCAGCCGTGGCTTTGCTCCAGACCCGGCCCGGGGTGACATCACCAAACTCTCCGATTGGCGGGAGGGGGGGCCTCGAAATCCCCTAAAAACATTGTGAGTAATCACCGGGCCCGCCCTCCAGGCGGGGCCCGGACCCAGAAGCGAGCCAAGCCTCCGGGCAGCGGCCTCCGGACCGAGAAGCCTCTCGGTCTCCGGTTCGGCGCACACTTGCTCCTGGCCCCCGGCAGCAGCGTGCACGCTGCCGCTCCGTCCGTGGCACAACGCCCAGTGGTTCCCGACCCCGCGGGGAGCCGCAGCGGTGGCGGCGGCAGCGGCGGCGGCGGCAGCTGCGAGGCGCGCAGGCGCGGCCGATTCCCGGCAGTGACGCGGGAGCGGCGGGCGCGCGCGGCGCATTTCCGCCTCTGGCGAATGGCTCGGCTGTAACGCGCGCCGCGGGCCCAGCTGCGACCCCGGCCCCGCCCCCGGGACCCCGGCCATGGACGGTGAGGGCGTCCTCTGCCCCCGGGGGATGGCTGCACTGGGACCGCGGGAACCGTGCCGAGAGCCTCCGCGCTGCCTTCCGCCCCTTCTGCGCGGATGGGCGCTGCGCAGGGAGCGGCCGGCCGGATGGTGGCGTGGGGCGGGGCAGGCGTTGAGGGGTCTGACTCATTTTCCCCCCTGGGTGGAGGGGCCTTTGACTCAGTATCTTCCTTGGGTGGAGGGAGAGGGGCAACTTTGACTCAGCTTTCTCCCCGGAATCCAGGAGGACAGTTCTGAGTTTCCTTCTTAGGGGAGAGTGTATCTGACTCAGTTTCCCCCAGTAAGGGGAGAGAACTGCATACCCAGTGTTCTCTTAGGAAACAGGTGTTTCTGGCTCCTTTACTCCCACCCCTTAGTTTCACCCGCAGATTCCAGGGAGCAGGCCCTGACTCAGTTTCCCTGGAAGGCTTTCCTTGGTGAGGATGGGAAGTGGGCTTGTGCTGACCCTTGTCTTCCTCCCCTTTCAGGCCTGTACCCCCTCATCTTCCCCTCAGGTAAGTGGACCCTCTTTCCTCAGTGGTTTTGGAGGAGCTCCCCAGGGTTGGTGCAATGAGAGCAGCTGCCTGATGGGGGCTGGTCCATGTGTCCGGTGTCTCCCCGCAGAGCCAGTCCAGGCCTCTGGCCCCTATGTGGAGATCATCGAGCAGCCCAAGCAGCGGGGTATGCGCTTCCGCTACAAATGTGAGGGTCGCTCAGCAGGCAGTATCCCAGGCGAGAGGAGCACAGATACCACCAAGACCCACCCCACCATCAAGGTCAGCACCAGCTGCCTGGCACAGAGTCGGCAGGGAGGGACTGTGAAACCCCTTGCAATCTATGTGTGGGAGTTGGGTCTGGAATTCCTGAGCCTCTAGGGTGCTCTCTGTACTTTGGACAGATCAATGGCTACACGGGGCCAGGGACAGTTCGCATCTCCCTAGTCACCAAGGACCCCCCTCACCGGCCTCACCCTCACGAGCTCGTGGGGAAAGACTGCCGGGATGGCTTCTATGAGGCTGAGCTCTGCCCGGACCGCTGCATCCACAGGTGAGCTCCCCACAGGCGAGCAGGGCATGGGGGGTTGAGGTGGGAGGCCAGGAGGCCAGGCAGTTTTGTCGTTGTTACAGTGTTCTTTATGGACACAGGTCAGAATTCCTCACTGCTTACTCGCAAACACATTTTCTTTGTCTTGAAATTATCTGTTTGTGCGTCTAGTCTCTCAAGCAGATATGAGCTCGGTGGGATGAGGATGGGTCCGTAATTACTTCTAAGCCCCTAATCCCTGTGGCTGGAAGGGCAAATCCCTCAGTGTCACATTCCATGAGGTGAGAAAGAAAATCACTGAACCAACAGCATCCCCTAGAGCTTACATACCAGTTGACAGAAACAGAACGTAAATAAGCATATAAATAAGGAAACAATACTGTTCAAGAGTAACAATGTCAATGATTAAAAAAAAAACAGCAATAGGTTGAGCTGGGGGAGGCTGGGGAGCTGGTCTCATTACTTTGAATTGGGAGGTCGGGAAGGCCTCTGTCAGGTAAGACTTGAATGGTGAGAAAGAGTAGAGAAGCAAAAGAGAACATTCCAAGCAGAATAAACAAGTATAAAGGCCTTGAAGTAGGACTGTTTGGAAAACAGAAAAAAGCCCCCATGGCTGAGAGCAGGGAGCCACAGGGACTTGGCTAGGGCCAGATCACAGGGCAGAAGGCCTTGTCACCCAAAGTAAGGATTGGGTTTCACTGCAGCACAGTGAGGGGGTTAAGCACAGAGTGACGATCTGGTTGGTGGGGGGAGGGGCAAGGCAGGAGGGCCCAGGCTCTGCTGGAGACAGTGTGATTGATGCTTGGGGGGACTCAGCTTCCAGAACCTGGGGATCCAGTGTGTAAAGAAGCGGGACCTGGAGCAGGCCATCAGTCAGCGCATCCAGACCAACAACAACCCCTTCCAAGGTGAGGGCTGAGGGGGCAAAGGCCTGGGCCTGCCTGGAGCACCCCACCCTCCGTCACCCTTCCGAGGCCACCTTCCCTGCATCTCTCCCTCATTGGCCGAGACTTAAAGTACAGATGGAATCTTGCTGCCCATTCAGTACACATTCCCATTTTACCATTGGGGAAACTGAGACCCAGAGAGGGGACATGACATCCAGGGCCACACAGGTCAGTGAAGGGTCCAGAACCTTCTCTTCCTCCTCTAGGACTCCTGTTTCACACACCCTCAAACAGCCCTTCCAGCCCAGAGCTCCTTGCCCCTGCCTGCCCCCTGCCCTGGCTCTCCTGACCATCAGTTTTTCTGGCAGTTCCCATAGAAGAGCAGCGTGGGGACTATGATTTGAATGCTGTTCGGCTCTGCTTCCAGGTGACAGTGCGGGACCCATCAGGCAGACCCCTCCGCCTGTCACCTGTCCTCTCTCATCCCATCTTTGACAACCGTGAGTGGCCAGGGAGTGCAGAAAGGGGAGCGGGATGAGCCTGAGCGGAGAAGGGGGTTGGGTGAGTGTGGCCTGCGAGAGGTGCTCTGGCTTTGTTCAGTCATCTCGCTGGTTCAGCTCTGCTGGCTTGGGGGACAAGGCAAAGAAGACCCAGAGCTGCCCTTGCGGTGTAACTTCTAGCCTGGCAGGGAGTGAGACGGGAGACAGGCATTTCCAATATGTGATAAGAGATTGATGTGCCCAGAACTGTGCTAATGACTCCAGGAAATGCACTCCCAGGAACAAGACAATGTTGGAGAATAACAATTCAAGGATAAAATCTCACAGGAAGTTCACAGATTAATTGGGCTGACAGTGATTAACTGCAGTCCTGAATTAAATAACCAACAAGATGAATGAAAATAAAAGGGCCCTAGATCCTAAGGACAGGAAACCAGGATGAACCCGGGGGGTCAGGAGGGAAAGGTTCATTGTCAAAATGGGTATAATAAACTGGTCTTTGAAGACTGCTTGGGTCAGGTGGAGAAAGGAGGTGTGATCAGACTGGTTCCTCCTGGACTGTAAGCTCCGTGAGGGCAGAGATGTTTAGGTTTTGTGATTTGCCGTATTCTCCATGCCTAGAACAGTGCTAGGCACATAGTAGGGGCTAGTAGATAAGTAGTTGATGAATTGGGGTGAGGAGCCAGTGGGAATGTGGAGGTGCGGTCAGCACGTTCTGGACAACCTTGACTCTGGGGTGGACCAGGAGGTTGCATCTCCTGCAGGCCAGTCCTGGAGATGTCTGGTGGTTCAGGGCTTCTTTCCTTGTTCCCACACCCTCAGGCGCCCCCAACACAGCGGAGCTGAAGATCTGCCGAGTGAACCGAAACTCGGGGAGCTGCCTCGGCGGGGATGAGATCTTCCTGCTGTGTGACAAGGTGCAGAAAGGTACATCCCAGGAAGCAGGAGGCGAGGGGCAAGGCTGAGCAGAGATGATGAGTGTCCGGGGACTGGCTTTATTTAAACACTCCGCGCAACACTTTGGGGGCAAGTAGGGTGCTTACCTGGAGACAACTACCAGCAGTGGGGGAGGAGCTGCGGGTGAGTTGAGCAAGTTGGCCCACACTGCCGCCCCATCTCCTGCAGAGGACATTGAGGTGTATTTCACGGGACCAGGCTGGGAGGCCCGAGGCTCCTTTTCGCAAGCCGACGTACACCGACAAGTGGCCATTGTGTTCCGGACACCTCCCTATGCAGACCCCAGGCTGCAGGCTCCTGTGCGTGTCTCGATGCAGCTACGGAGGCCTTCGGATCGGGAGCTCAGTGAGCCCATGGAATTCCAGTACTTGCCAGACACAGGTACGTGGCTGGGGAAAGTAACTCCAGCCAAGGAGCGAGGCCAGGGCTGGGTGTCTGGTGCTATAGCTGAGGGTCAAAAGCTGGAACTGGGTGGGGATTTATACAGTAATCAGATTCTCTCTCTTGTCTTGCTTAATAACACCCAAGACTTACTGAGCTCCTATTACATGCTTGCCTCTATTATTACCTGATTTTATGCTCTCACGAACCTTTGAGGCAGGAGATAGTGTCTAACTTCCCTGAGGTCACATAGGTAGTGAGTTGCAGAGTCAGCATTTGAACCCAGGCTGTCTGGCTCCAGGGTCCTGTTGCCACACTGTGTGTCTCGTCATTACCACATAGCTATGGTTTGGTCAAAGCTTTTGGGCATCCCACCACAGAAGGAACAGCCAGAAGGATCCTCTATCCAAAGCCCATCATCTAGCCTGAGAGAGTTTCCTACCCATAGGAACAGTCTAATAGAGTTTGAAAGGCAACCCCCATCAATTCATTCCACAATTATTGAGTGCCCACTTGGTGCCAGGGCCTGTGCCAGGTATTGTGAATACAAAGATGAACAAGACTTGTTCCCTGCCCTTCAGAAGCTCAGTCATGTGAGGAAGACAGACATACAAAACAGACACTTAAGTTACAGAGTAACGTGAAATGAAGAGAGGTGTGTGTCAAGTGCCTTGGGAGCTGGAGACGGCTGCACAGAAGAGGTGGCATTAAGTTGGAGGACAGAGAAACACATTCCCCAGGCAGGTGGACCAGCACCTGGAAGGGCAGTGATGTTGGAGATTGCATGGCATGTTTGGGGGCAGCTTTGTGGTGGCAGGTAGCATTGGGCAGTGTGCAGGCCCAGGCAGAAGGGCCTTGAATGTTAGGCTCAAGGCATTCATCCAGGATTTCATCCTGAAGGCAGGAGGCAGCCACTGGAGGTTTATAAGCACAGAAGTGACGAGCAGATCTGGAAGCTCACTCTGGTGGCAGTGAGTAGAGGATCTGAGAGGGAGAGACTGGAGGAGGGGAGGCCATATTGGAAGATGTCACAATAGACCAGGAAGAGAAGTACTAGCGTGAACCTCGCGGAGGGAATGGCAAAGAGAGACGATCTCATCTGCCGCTGTCCTCCAGTTATCCTTTAGCCTTTGTGTGACACACACCAAGCTCAGTCCCACCTCAAGACTTGTGTTCTAGCTCAGGGGTCGGCAAACTTGAGACGGAAGAGCCGCCAGAGATCAGCAAACTGCGGCTCGCGAACTGTCGCTCTGAAGTAAAATTGAAAATGAAAATAAAACTGTCATAGTTTCATTTATAAAAATTTTAAAGGATATCATTCACATAATGGTGATTATGTAAAAATGTATTTGTGGCTCTCGGATAATTTTTAAATTGTTGTGAGGGACAGGATTGGCTCTTCCAGGTGTCAGCAAACTTTTGAGATGGAACATACCCAAAGAGCCGCATGTGGCTCGCGAGCCGCAGTTTGCCGACCCCTGTACTAGCTGTTGCCTCTGCTTGAAATACTTGGACCCTAGATCTTCACATGACTGGCTGACACCAGTGCTTCCCCATCCACCTGTAAACTAGACTCCCTGACATCACTGCCAGTACTGTTGCATCACCCTGTGTCTCTTCCTCAATGCTTTTGTCACTTGTGTACCTGTCCCTCCATCACTAGGATGTCAACTCTTGGGAGCAAGAACCTCGTCTGCTTACTCGGGGCTGTATCCCCGTGGTTAGTATAGAGCCTGGCATATAGCAGGTGCTTGGTAAATATGTGTTGAGTTAGTGAACAGTGAGAGTGAGAGGCAGTGTTGATGATTCCAAGGCTTCTAGCTTTGGTGACAAGGCAGACAAGGTCTCTGAGGCCCACTCTGAGGGAACACGGGGAGGGAGACAAAGGAGGTTTTTGAGGCAAAACAATGAGGCTGGCTTTGGACTGATGGTGTTGGGTACTTCAGAGTTACCCAAGTGGTAGTTAGAAAAACAGTTCTGAAAGCTCCAGACTGAACTGTCAAACCATTGGAGATAAGAAGAAGAGCCTCTGCACAGGTCTTAAGCAAGCCTGTCATGCCTCAACTGCCGCAGAGTGCAAAGAGATCATTGCCAGACCTGGATGGAGGTTGCAGATGAGTTAGGACACGAGCAGTGCAAGTAAGAGAAGAAGCTGGATCCGAAGGCCCCGTGAGGGCTCCTGTCACCCAGAACATGGTCCCTTTACTTGGGAGCACTCATGTGGCCTTCTGAGGGGCAGATTCAGTCAACAAAGGCTTTCTCACAAAGCTGTGGGATTCTTGGAATTGTTGAGTGTCACATAGCTCTTCTCATTGGCTGGGAAGTTTGGAGAAAAGGTCTTAGGAAGGCTTGGCTCATCACCTTCCTCCTGAGGGTCCTTTGAGAGCTTGGGGGTCCAGATGAGAGAGCAAGACCCATGTCTCCCTGTTTGCTTTCCCAGATGATCGTCACCGGATTGAGGAGAAACGCAAAAGGACATACGAGACCTTCAAGAGCATCATGAAAAAGAGTCCTTTCAATGGTGAGATGGGCAGTGGGGAGAATTAGAGAAGGTGGTGGGCAGGGGAGCATAGACCCTGTGGACTGAGAACTGACCTAGCCTTGCCCCACAGGACCCAGCGATCCCCGGCCTCCTCCCCGGCGTATTGCTGTGCCTTCCCGCAGCTCAACTACCGTCCCCAAGCCAGGTAAGGATTTCCTGTTGTCCCCCAGGAACTACAGGCCCAAATGTTCAGCCTGTGGCTTACATACCTTCTGAGAGAGAGACAAGCCGGTAGTCTCCCTAGTGGGTGTCTGAAGCCTGATGTCTGGATCATACTTCTCATGGTGTGAGGCCCAATTCCCTATGCCAGAGCCATCTGGGAAGCAGTAAAGATGCAGATTCCTGGGCCCCATTACAGACCTCTGGAATCAGAAGCTGTGGAAGCGTGGCCCAGGAACCAGCATTTCCTGGGGACACTAAGGCACACCGAAGTCTGAGAACCACTGTGCCAGTTAAACCCCATATTGGATACCTAGGGCTACAGAGCTAAAAAATCGCAGCCTCTGCCCTCAGCTCTCACAAAACAAATCACCTCTAAAGTAGCAAAATGTATGTGCTGGTATGTGACAAAGTGCCCTACTTCAGGCCACACTCACTGGGTGCTCCTTGGCCTGTGACCTCTCTTGGGGCTTGATTTTTCAGGGGTAAGATGAGGTTTTACCTCATCTTTCAGTTGACCTCTGAAAGCATCCCTTCCTCTAAAAGCCTGGGAGAGCTTTCTGGGCAGGAGTAGACAGGGAGGGTTCCAAGGAGGTGAGGCTAGCACTGGACCCTACAGGCTAGGTCCGATTGGTTAAAAGGAGGGGGCTAGACACCATACAGAGGGATTGATACTGACGGGTTACAGAGGATGGGTGGGTCTCTGAGGCTGTCTTTGACCCCTGCCTCTCTCTCTCCTACAGCTCCCCAGCCCTATCCCTTTCCGCCATCCCTCAGCACCATCAACTTTGAGGAGTTTTCCCCCATGGGCTTTTCTTCTGGGCAGATCCCAGGCCAGACCTCGGCCTTGGCACCAGCCCCTTCCATGACATCAGCCCTGGTTTCGGCCCCAGCCCCTGTCCCAGTCCTAGACCTAGGCCTGACTCAGGCTATGGCCCCGCCTGCTCCCAAGCCCACCCAGGCTGGGGAAGGGACACTGACAGAGGCCCTGCTACAGCTCCAGTTTGATGCTGATGAAGACCTAGGGGCCCTGCTCGGCAATAACGCCGACCCAGCCGTGTTCACGGACCTGGCATCGGTCGACAACTCTGAGTTTCAGCAGCTGCTGAACCAGGGTGTATCTATGACCCCCCACACAGCAGAGCCCATGCTGATGGAGTACCCTGAGGCTATAACTCGCCTGGTGACAGGGTCCCAGAGGCCCCCTGACCCAGCTCCCGCTCCCCTTGGGGCCTCTGGGCTCCCCAACGGCCTCCTCTCAGGAGATGAAGACTTCTCCTCCATCGCAGACATGGACTTCTCAGCCCTTCTGAGTCAGATCAGCTCCTAAGGCGGTGGTGACACTTATCCTGCCCAGGGCACTGGGTTGCAGGGGGTTGAAGCCCTCCCAAAGCAAGCACTTATGGATTCTGGGGGGGGCGGGGTGTGCTCCAACTGCCCCCAACTTCTTTGGGTAATGTCTTCATGGTAAAGGGCGTGAATTTTATTCTTTTATTGGCAATCTCTCTCTCTCTCTTTTTGGAGGTGCTTAAGCAGAAGCATTAACTTCTCTGGAAAGGGGGAGCTGGAGGGCTCAGCCTCTTTCATTATCCTATCCTGATGTTCAGCTCCCTTCTCTCTACAGGAAATTCTCAGGGCCTTCATCCCCACCCTCCAGCTTCTGGTACTCTCCTAGAGAGGACAGGCTGGAGCTGTGGCCTTGGAGGCCGCAAAGCCTTACTACCAAGTGTCTTCCTCAAATCGTGGATTCATTTACTCTTGAGCCAAAATAATGCCCCTGTTACCAGTCCTGTGGTGCTGGCATTGTCCTTGTGCCTAACACCAGGGTTTGAGGGGCTGGACTTTCTGCCCTGCAGTGGTCTCTGCCAGCTCTTTCCTTACTCAACTGTGGCTCAGAAGAACTGGTGGGACAGTACTTGGCCCTCTCCAGGATCCAGGGAGGTTCGATCTGATACTTATCTGTTCCCTGTTTCCTCAAGTGCCTTAATAGAAGGGTGAGTTGTTTGGAGAGTGTGGGGGAGGGCAGGCTGGCACCTCTCCAGTCAGGAGGCTCAGTTTTTACTGAAAAATCGAAGCAGTTGGACTCTTGCTCTTTCTACTCTGAACTAATAAATTTGTTGCCAAGCTGGCCAGAGATTTGCCTTCTTTCATGTCTTTGCTGGGCTTGTCAGGCTGGATATTGGTGATACAGAGTTGGATGAATATTAACACTGTCTTCTGAGAGTTTGCAGTCTGAGGGTACCTTTGAAAACCTTTCGTTACCGTCCAGTGGATGGTAAGCTAAGGTGGGTGGGGGTCCCAGCATAGTGAAAGCCCAGTAAGGCCCATAGGCTATAAGAGCTTCAGTTCTTAGAACAACAGAGTGTGTGTGTGTGTGTGGGGGGGGAGTGCATCTCACAGAGGGTCTAGCCAGCATTTGTTGTGAACAGGGTAAGACAGATGACATTGGAAAGGTTTGATGGGGCCAGGCTGTAAAAGACAATGCTGGACTAAAGTTTGGACTTCATCTTTTGGGTGGTCAAGGGAGAAACTGCATCTTTTGAGGGAGGGAGGTGTCGGCTAAAAGTGTATGGTTTGATATCCTGTTCTGCTAGAACCTAAGAAACCTTAAATTGGCAGCCCCAAAGGCCTAAACAAAACCCGAAGGGCTAGAGCAGAGGTACTTCCGGTTTGGCCCGACGCACGCGCAATAAAGCCGATTCGGCGTAAATCCTGGGCTTGCTAGGCCCTGCCCTTTTTTTAAGTGCGCATGCGCACAATGTTTCGCAAGAGGGAAACCAGGTAACGCGTTTCAGGAAAACCCCTGCTCTGAGGCCCATGGCGTCTACGTTTGGGGTTTCGCACTGTTGCGGAAGGGTGAATGCAGGAGTAGCAAGCAGGTTATTAGTGGGACATGTTGCAAAAAGCTAGCGAGTCCCCTGGGAACACAGTAGGCCCTGGGTGCAGATTCCGGTGGAAGGTGCCTACAGGGGAACATGTTAGCGGGCGGCGGAATGTTGGGGAACTGGAAAGCGTCTTTATCGTCGAGCTCGCTCCAGCCTCTTGGTCAGAGGGCGGGGATGGGGCGGAGCCTGAAGCAGGGTGGGCTACTTAGGGACCAGAACCAGCTGCACTTCCGCGCGCGGGGCTGAACCCGATCGTGGTGGCCAGGTCAGAGCCAGGGCAAACCTGCCAGGCAGCGACTGGGGAGGCGGGGCTTGATGGAGCCTTGGCTCTGTGGGCGCCAGGGCAAGCGCGAGGAGGGGCATGACCGGGTGAGAAGGCTTCTAAGCAGAGGAAGTGGATGGCGGAGGTGCCCACAGTGTGGCCAAACTGAGGGGTCCTCCAGCCCACGTCAACTTCCCTTTTCTTGGCTTAGCCAGTGTCCTGCAGTGACCCCCGGAAGCCCTCTAATGGGCCTTCCCACACTCCCTGAGTGACCTCATCCTGCTCATGGCTCGCCAATCCCAAATCCTTGTCTCCAGCCTAGACCTCTCCTGCGCACCAGCCCACTGGACATCTCACACTGACGTCCCTCAGGCCTTTCAAACGTACCCTGTCCCAAATGACCAGAGCCACCCCCAGCCTGCCCTCCTTATCTCAGTCATGGCCTTGCCATCATCCAGGAACTCCAGTCAGAAACTTGCCACCAGTGTAGATGCTGCAACTCCCCGAGTCTGCTCCCTTACCAGGTCCCAGCAAGTCTGCCCAGTTCTCCTCATCTCCGCCACTATCACCTAGTTTAAGTCACCACTACCTCCCAGTAGGTGCTGCTACACCCTCCTCTGTAGCCTTGCCTTACCTGCAGCCAAAGGGCTGACACCCAAATCTCACCTCATCAACTCTCCCTTTGAACATCTGTCCATGATCTGACCACATTTCAGTTTTCTGTAGGCACACAACCAGAAAGTGACCAGAGCCTTTCCACACTGCCCGGTGAGGGCTGTCACTATAATCCGCACCAGGTAAAAGCTGGGACAGTGCTGGGAACTGCTAGTCCAGGAGCTTTAGTGCACCCTTCACAGCCCTTTCTGATTCAGCTCCAGCCTCTTTGACCTTGGGTCCCTGCATGTGCCTTGACTTCAGTCCTGTAGCCCCCGGATTGGTCCTATCCAGGATGCCTTTGACTTCCATGCCTGGTAAACTCATATTCAACCTTCAAAACTCAACCCTCACATTACCTCCCCCAGGAAGCTTGATCCCCTAATGGTTTCTCAAGGCCCAATTCATCCTGCCAAAGACTAAGTTAATGAATGGACCCAGTGTCTGGGTCTCAGCAGGGTGAGCCTCAGCCAGCCTGGCAAGGGGCTGGACTAGGCATGTGATGCTGGGCAAGTCAGTGCCCTGTCTGGGTCTGAGATCCAGAAGACTAAGGGTTTACACAAAATCCAATTTTGGACCTGCTGATGGCACTCATGGGAAGGGGCCCAGCCTGGTAAGGAATGAGGGGTCATGGGCTGGTGAGGAGAGAAGTGGGTGAAGGAGTGATTTCTTCTGGGACATGGAAATAATTCCCAGGCAATTGAGGCATAGATGCTACCACCTCTGGAATTGGGCCCTGGAAGATCTGGCCCTGTGGTTGAGGGAGCTCAGTGACTACAGAGGAGAGGTGGGGCCTGCTTTGGGAGACAGGGCCTCACATGGTGGAAAGGCCTTCATAAAGGGGTATGGTCAGGCTCTCCTTGACCCCTAAGCTCCATCCTTCCCTGCCCTGCAGGTCCACCCTCTGCCCCTGATCTCAGCCTTTTAGGTTTATTTCCAGTGCAGGGGCCTGGCTGGGCCTAACTTGAACAACTAAGCATAATAGGTGTGGGGCGTGGCGACCTGCTTCCCAACAGACCAAATAAATGTTTGTGGGAGAGAGGCCAAGGGGTGGCCTAGCCTCAGAGAACCCCTCAGTGAGTGCCAGCTCAACCCTAAGCCAATGTCCCCAGGGCTTGCCCTTCTAACTGGTCTTAGGAGCTTGGCTGGGGCCTCTAGAGGAAAACCCTTTTCCCTGTCGTGTCATGAACATCAAACACAGACACAAATAGCAGTGGCTTATTTACTCCCTGAAGTCCCCCATTTTTCACAGAATATTTACAAACAGGAATGGGGTAGGGGTAACTTTGCCACCAAATAATGGGCCAAGGAGTGGGAGCAGTGCGAAGATGCGCCTCTGCGCATGGAGAGTTCCTGAGGAAGGAGGGCCCAGGGCCCAGTGTGGCCTCTGGTGCCCTGAGGACCTGGACAGTTCAAGCAGGTCAATAGCCAGGCTCAGGCCAGGTCAGTGGTGGGAGTGCCCAACTGCTTGGAGGCCAGAAGCAGGCGGGTGGCTGCGCTCTCAGACTCCGCCTGCAGCCGCCGGTTGTTGTGCCGCAGGCTCCGCACCTCCTCCTCCAGGGCTGCCTTGTCTGCTTTCTCCTGGGGTTTGAGGGGAGGAGGCAGGAGTCAGAGTGGCCAGCACCTTTCCTGGGGCAGCCCTATGATTCCCTGCCAATCCCCTGCCCACCGCCATCACCTTCTGCAGGTCCTCCTGCAGCATCCTGAGCATGGACTCCAGGTGTGAGACCTTTTCTGACAGGCTCCCAGGTTCTGGCCTGAGGATATGGGGGTCAGGACTCAGTGGAACCGAAGCAGAGGACAGCACCATGGTTGGCTCCCAGACCCATCCAAATGAGAGGGGCCCAACCCCAGTCTTTTCAGACTTATGTATATGTGAAAGCAGAACCCCAAGACAATGCTTAAGTCCAGTGGATGGGTAGATGGTGGTCACTCAGGCACGGTGAAGGGGCCAGATCAGGGCAGGGAGCCTTACTCAGCATCAGGCTTTGGGGTTCCCTTGGCATCTCCGCTCTCTGGGATGGGCTGTCCTGGGGGGACAGGGGGACCATTTGAGCAGGTTGATAAAGAGAATAAAAGCCCTGTCCTGGCTCTTCCCCAAAGTACCCTGGTGGCCTCACCCTCCCGGGACAGCGACTCCAGGATGGTGTTGCAAGTGGAGGCAATCTCCGAGATGGACTGCCACTCTTCTTCCAGAGTCTCACTGCTCGCCTCTGACATGACTGGGCACAAGGAGGTGGGCTCAGCCAGGGAAGCCCAAGCCAGCCCCTCCCCCCTGCCCACCTCCTGTACTCCACCTTGCACCAGACTCACTTTTGCTGATGGAGTTCCGAAGAGACAAGGTTCGTGGCAAGAAGGAGGCCCTCAGCTCCGGGGCCGGGTCACCCTTGTCCTCACCACCACTGGGGCTGCCTGGCCCATCCTGAGGGACAGAAATGGGTATGAATGCGGCGACACCCACCATCACCACTGTGCCCACCCCACCCAGAGCCTTATTTCTTCTTACCTGGCTGGGGGGTGTCTCCTTGCCAGTACTAGGTGCTGGAGGCTTGACTGTAGTGGCCAGGAGGAGGTCCGGGGTGGTGTTGGGCAGGACTGGGGCCTCATCTGACAAGGAGCTGGGGAGAGCAGGGACAGCTCAGCACTAGCATCTGCACCCCAATGGCCCTTGCTTTCAGAGGCCTGCCTGTGCAGCCTCACGGGGCTGGATGAGAGGGATGGCCGAGAGGGTGCACCTGCAGGGTGACAGTGAGTTTTGGCTGTGCAGGAACTCAGTTCTCTCCTCAGCCAGGTCCCCAGGCCCGGAAGGACCGCTGCCGTCGCTCAGGCATGCATGCAGCAGCTGTTTCGTGGTGGGCATCAGGGCCACCACAGGGGCCTCATCTTGCACTGGTTCTGGGGCCCCCCGCCGGCTGGGCTCCTGCAGAGACAGCCTGTACAGCTCCGAAAAGCTCCTGGCAAGGAGGAAGGGGCAGCATCAGGCAGGAACAGCCCGGCCCAGCGTCCTGCATCGCCAGTCCCACTCACAGTTGTGTCTGAGGCTCACTTCTAGGAGGCGAGCTCTCCAGACTCACTAACAATGAAAAATGTTTGCCTGGCTACGGGCCATTTTTCCAGACCGAGGTTCAAATCACAGTGCTGTCCCTGTGTGTCCTGAGCAAATCATTCCGAACATCCATTTCTCCATCTGTGAAATGGGGATAACAGTACTGACCTTTTATCTTGCTGTGAGGATTTCAACAACACCAGTAAACGACTTAGCATAGAGATCCAAAAACTGCCTGGAGACCAAATCCAGCCCCTGCCCTTTTCTTTTCTTTTAGATGTGCCTGTTTTTGTACGAATGCAAGCTAAGAATGGTTTTTACATTTTTAAATAGTTAAGAGATGATTTCATGACACGCGAAAACATACAAAATTCAAGTTTCAGTGTCTGTAAATAAAGTTTTAGTGGAACGCAGACACACTCCTTTACTAACTGGCATAATTTTTCTACCCATGAGGAAAGTACGGCTCAGAGAGATTAAGAGAGGTGGAATTCTCTCAAGGAGGAAAGGCCTTCACCTGGGACTCTTGAGAGAATGCTAATGGCGACACAGGAGGCACTAGGCGGTGGCCAGCTGCCCGTTTCTCCCACCTCCCCGCGTCCCGGCGCCAGAGCCCTGACCTGCGGGGCCGGCCACTCTCGTCTGGGGGCAGGACGGTGACGCAGACCTTGGGCGCCGATCGCAGCAGCTGAGCTGCGGCCTCCGGGCCAAGGCTAGGCAGCGTCCGGCTGCAGACGCGCAGCAGGCGCGCCCCGGGCCGCAGCCCCGCGGTTTCGGCGAACGTGAAGCGCTCCACGTGCGTGACGAAACCCTCGGCGTCCACTTCGAAGCCCAGGCGGCCTTGGCCATCGCGAGGCAGCGCCAACTCACGGGTCTCGCAGCCTCGGCTCACCAGCTGGAGCAGGGCGGGGCGTGAAAAGCGCTGACCGGGGGTGGAGCCGTCCCAGCGCCAACTTTGGGGACCCCATCCCAGGCGATACAAAAGTTCTCACACTCCCGAGGACAGCATTAGCAACCCACCCGGCAGATGAGGACGTGAGGCTCGGAGACCAGTCACCTGCCCAAGGACCCAGCTTTGCCAGGCTGGGTCTGAGGCTCCCCTTGACTTCCCCTTTTCGTAGGAGAGGCAGTGGGAGCGAAGGGTTCCAAAGCAGGCTCAGCCCCCGACGCGCGGAGGGACCCGGGCAGCGAGTGCCCTTGTACCCTGCCGTTGCTCCTGGGTCTCACCTGCAGGCGCGCCACGACTTCGCCTACGGCTTGCCCAGGGGTGCCGTCGAACCGCAGGGTGATCGCCTCCCCGTGGCCGTGGTACAGGTCGAGCTGCTGCTCCGAGAAGGTCCAGGCCAGCACGTCACGGCAGGAGCAGTTAAAGACTACGCGGCCGTCGCGCGGCACCACCAGCACCAGCGCCTCTGCTGAGATGCCCAGCAGGCAGGGCACCTCGGCGCTGTCAGGGCCGCTCGCCTGGGCTCCGGCCGCTCCCCGTGCTCCAGGCGCCGCGCGCACTCCCCACACCAGCGCACCCGCCGCCTGCAGCTCAGCACCCGCGCCCCGAGCGGGCGCCCGCCGCCTCCCGCTCAAGGAGGGCAGGCCGAAGCGGGAAGCTGAGTCCAGCGACGTGGTGGTCACCTCGTTGGTGGCCAGGTCCTGCAGGTACTGCTGGCGCGTGCGCGTGGCCATGGTGTGGAACTGGCGTGCGTGGCCCGTCGCCTGCTCGCCATTGAGCGCCTTTGCCAGCAGGAAGGCTCGGAAGTCGGCGTTGGCTGCGAAAGGACCTCCGCCGGGGGGCAGAGCCGGCCCAAAGGCCGGGGTGTCCTGGGTACGGCTCACGGCCACCCTGCAGTGAGGGAGACGGTAGTCAGGGGCAACAGGGAGGGTCTAGGAAGCCATGCCTGTGGCAGAAGTGGGACCACTGGGTTGCCCACCTGTACGAGGTGTGTGGAGTGCAGGGCAGGTGAGCCCGCACTACCAGGAACACATGCTGAAAGTGTGAGCGGATGGTGGTGGGGCAGAAGGGCTTGCTGCCTGGTTCCTGGAATACGATGGTCACAATGTTGTTGCCGATGTGGCGCTTCCGCAGGAGCTAGGTGTGAGATGGTGGAGGATGTGAGTGAAATCTGTCTGCTCCCCAAGTCCCTCCTCATTCAAGCAACACACAGCCTGGGTACCAGTGGCTTCACTACCAGCCCCTGATGAAGGCCTGGGGTGTTTGTCTTTGGGCACCAGCAGGGAGGGTAGTTGTTGTAGGTCAACAGAGCTCAGGCCAAGGCTCAAATACTGCCGTCCCCACAGCACCCCTCCATGGCTTCCCAGAAGCCCCTGGCCATCCCCCACCCCCATCCCAGCCCTCTCACACCTGCTGCTGGTTATTGGGGGTATAAGGCAGCATTGTGGACACGTGGAACATGATCTCGTGGTCCTGGTACATGGTGTAGAGGGAGTGCGTGCCCGTGGAATCCGCTGTGGGCAGGGAGTTGGGGACACAGGGGGAGAGAAAGGAGAATCTAGGTGGCCTGAACCTACCACCCCTGCCTGCAGCCTGGAGCCTCTGTGCTTCCAGCCAGCAGGTGGACAACCCTTCATGCCACCAACCAATGTCCAGGCCACAAGGTCCTCAGCCTTGGCTGCTCCCCTTCCTCTCTCCCCACAGGCTCCAGACTCCAGCCTGGGGTCAGGATGGGGGGCTTGAGACAGAATGAAGACAGAAATGAGAAATGGCCTGCGAAGAGGGAAGAGGGGCAAATGTCATAGGAGAGGACAAATGTTGGCGCAGGCACCAGCGTCTGTGGAACAGCTAGAGGATAGAAGGCAGGCAGGAGGTGCTCAATAGAAACCCCTTCCAGGGGCCCTGGGGCCCTTCCAACCAGGAGGCGGGGCACTCCCAGGAGGCTGAGCTGGTGGGATATGTGTGTTTGATGGAGGGGGTGGTGCCCCCAAACTTTCTTGGTCCCAGCTCAGGCAGTAGGGCACCAGGGCCTTGGGGAGAGTCCCAACCCCTCCTCTCAGGTTGGCCTTTGCAGCCCCTGACCCATGTCCTCAGCCTACCCAAAGAACTCTCGGCTCCTAGCTACAGTACCAGGACAATATGGGACAGAGAAGTGACAAGGCAGTTGGTTCTCACCAGGACAGCCTGCTCCTCAGCAAGATCTTCCCCCACCCCTGCCCCCAACCCTCTGGGCCTCACTTTTGGTGTCCAGCTGGGCCCGGTAGCTTTCAAAGCCTTTAAGCCGCACCACATCGCCCAGCAGCGTGAGGAACTGCATGAAGGCTGGTCCTGCCTCCTGGTTGTTGTACATCTCCTCCTCCGAGCCCTGGCCTGCCCGGCAGTACAGGATGCCCACCTTGCGCTGGGAGCTCAGCTGGGGGGTGGGGGATGGGGGTGGAGAGAGGGCACAGGCAGAAGGCTCAGGCCTCAGTCCCTTCCAGCCCCAACCCCCACCAGGCCTTGAGGAATGGATGGGACACTGGCCTGGGGGTTGGGCTGTATGGATGCCTGGCCCTGAGCACCACCCTCTCTAAGCCACCTCTGTGTTCTTGCCTATCAAGTGGGTTTGGTCTGTCCTACTCCCAGTGCTCAGGAGAGTAGAGGAGGTCACAAGTGGGATGGGACCAAGAGGGGGTTGGTTCTCATGTGACCATAGAGGAGGTGATTTACGGAAAGGGTCCTGGACACGATGCACTCGATCCCAATTAATGTTCACATTGTCATCCTTATCTCAAGGCTAGCCTGTCCTCCCCTCCCTCGAATCCAAGGAATAGCCACCCCAGCCTCTGGAGGCCTTGAGCCCCACACCACCTCCATTCACTCTGTGCTCCTGGCTCGTTTCCATCTGGCGTTAACTGTGCACAGCTCAAGGCACTCTGACCCCAGGCAGACAAGCCCTGTTCCCCTCCGGCTCTGGTCTCCCTTCTTCATACTAAGCCTGTCTACACCCAGTCCCCACTTTAATTTCATCAGCCCCACTTCCACCCCAGCTCCTAAACCTCAACTCCCTCCCAAATCCCTTGGGATCTTCTTAAAGTGCAGGCTTATTTAGTAGGTCTGGGCTGGGGCCCAAGATTCTGCATTTCTAACAAGCTCCCCAATGATGTGGATACTGCTGGTCTAGACCTCATTTTGAGAGGCAAGGCTCCAGATGACCTCTGATACCCTCTCTCTGAAAAGCCAGCTCCTCTGGGGTCACAGTCTAGTTTAAGATCAGGGTCAGGGCCAGGTATCCCGGAGCTGGGCTGGCTGTGTTCAGACCAGCTCTAGCTCTAGGGCTGGGGGGGCACCTCGGTCACCACTCACCACTTGCTCGTCCAGCGTGAGCAGTGTGCGTGGCACTTTCGGTGATGCTGAGCCCAGGCGCAGGCAGGTCGGGCTCAGCCGCGGTGCCACGTGCTCTAGAAGTTTCCTTGGCGACAGGCCCCGCGGGGGCCCTGGCGGCAGCGCTTCCTCAGAGATGGTGCCGCGAAGGGTCCTGAGCTGAGGAGGAGATGTAGGGGCACTCAGGCTCCATACAGGTTGTTGAGGAGGCAATCCGCTGTCTGATCCCATGACCCCGGCCCACCTGCGTGGTCCGCACGATGATGCGGTAGCTGTGCAGAGTGCCTCCACCGCTGCCCTCCTTCTCCTCCCGCCGCAGGCTCACTGCCACCGGGCCCAGCACCTCGTCCAGTCCGAAGAAATTCTGGTGTTCTGGGGGAACCAGGCAGTGGATGACCGGTCCCGCGCTCCGTAGTCCCACCCTCGCTGGACCATACCTATCACTAAGATCGCTGGACCATACCTATCACTAAGATCCGGACTAGGCCCCATGATCACCAAGCGCAGACCCTAGACTAAGTCCCACCCCTACGAAATACCTCCCATATTCTACCAAGCCGCTAGCCCTATGCCCCGCCCCCTTTGAGTCCCCGCCCATATCACACCTTGCCAGACCCCGGGGGCCAATGCCTGCCTGCTCCCACGCCTAGATCTATGACCCGGCCCACCATGCCCATATTCTCCAGGAAGCCTGGGGCCCTCCCTTCTGGACACTGATGAGAATAAGGTTTCCTGTGCAGGAGTTTTCAGGCCTCAGTTTTCACCTCACAGAAGCGTAGATAGGAAATCTCTCCCCAGCCCAGAGGAGTAAGAGGATGAATTAGATGGAGGCAGAGGGGTGTGCCTGGCTGTGGGTGGAGGCTGGGGTTGGCCTTACAGAGGTGCTTAAAGCTGGGCCCAGCAGGGCAGCCTTGGCCCAGAGGCAGAGCCTAACCCTTCATATAGCCAGGGACTTGACAGGGAAAGGACAGCTCATGAGGCCTACTGTGTGCACTGCAGGTGACAGGGACCTCTGCCCCTTCCCGGTGGCCCTCCCCTCACCTTTGTTGTAGAAGTACTTGCGGTAGTAGCCAGCGCCCAGGTCTGCGTGCTCCAGGCTGTAGGCTGAGGTTCGGTTTTGTGGCTCCTCCATGATGGACACGGCCGCATTGGGCAGTGCAGGGGGCACAGGTGGGGATGCCGGTCCACCTAGGCCCAGCTCACCCTCACCCCCAAGCTCACTCACAAAGCCAGGTGCCTCAAGCAGCAGGTCCGAGCTGGCAGTCTGGTCCTGGGTCAAGGGCAGGGTCCCAGAGCCGGCCTCTGTGTGGCCCCCTGTCCCCCGAGGCCTTGGAGCCCAGTCAAACAGCAGGCTCTGCACATCATAGTGGGCGAACCAGCGGGGCTCAGGCACTGGCGGGAAGGTGGGCTCTGGCTCCTCAGCGGGCAGCCCCAGCAGTGCCAGTGGGTCAGTGAAGAGTCGAGTGGGGACTGCGGCAGGGCGGCTGGCCTCCTCATGGCTATGGGCACGAGCGCGAGGGCTGGACGGTGTGGCGGGCCGGGCCTCGCCTGCATCACTGCCGCTGCGCAGGAGTGGGCCCCGGGTTGGCCTCGGCTCGAAGGTGTGTGGTGTCAGTGGGGGCCGTGCTGGCTGACGCAGCTTGCGGGCGAAGAGGTCATCAGTGGGCGCAGGGGCTGTGCCCCGCCGAGGGCTCCCAACGCCACTGGCCCACATGGGCGTGCAGCAGACCTGGCTCTCCGGGGGCCTGGCCACATTGGCTTGCACGGTGTTGGGTGCTTGGTGCCCAGCTGGCAGGCCAGTTCCTGCCCTGAGGGAGGAGTGGGCTGCTCAGAGGGGCCTGGGGAGAAAACAGGAACCCGGGCCCCCAGCCTGGTCCTCCACCACACGGGTTGGCTTCCGGCCCCCTCCGCAACCATCAAAGACGCTTCCGCTTTCCTGGCCACTTCCTCGTCTGCCTCAGGCTAAGGTTTCCAGCCCCCTCCTCCAGCTTAGTGCTGGGCAGGGCCAGGGGCTGGGCAGTTGGGGCCTTGGCCCTGAGGGTCTTGGAGCCTGGGCAGCCCTGCGGCTGCCAGTGTCCCCCAGTTCCCACTTACACACCTTGGCTTTGGCCCGGGCCCAGGCTGAGGGTCCCCACTAAGGCCTTGTCCTACTGGATGATTTGTCTCAGCTGAGACGGGAAACCCATGGGGCCGCTGGTGTCTGAGTCCTGCTCACTTGACAAAGGGAGGACGTCCTGTCCCCAGAGACCTTCCTCCCTGCCCCTCCCACTTCCTCTGGGATCCCTGAAGAGCTGAGCACCCAGAGGCCTGGTCTCAATGTCCTGGCTCTCATGGCCTCAAAACCTCAAGGACACAGGGCTCCCAGGGGGCATTGGCAGGGCAGGAATGGCAAGAGGACTTCCTTTGGCACAGGAAGTGGCCTCAACTCTGGGCCCAACCCCTGCCCAGCCCCACATCCTGAGGAAGGTGGTGGGGTCACACTAGTTCAGTCATGGAACCCAAGTTACCCTGGCCTGAAGGACAGGGCCTGGATCACCCTCTTGCAGGCTACTGTGGCCGTGCCTGGGGCAGGAGGGAGTCACGATGACTGGGCCCCTTTGCTAGAACTGGGATCCATAGGGACCTCTGCCTACCTGGCCTTACTGATGCTGACAGGGAGACCTGAACTCCATGTGACAGATGGTCAAACTGAGGTCCAGATAAGGGGATGCCTGAAGCAATTCCGCATCAGAGCTAGGATTTGAACCTGAATCTGTCAATCTCCAGGGCTCAAACAGTGCTGCACCTGCCCACTCCTCTCCTTGTGTGTGTAGGTGGTTGGTAGATGGGGGTTGGGCTGAGGTTCAAGACCTCACAGAATGTAAGACCGAGACACCAAGGCCCCAGGGACCTGCTAAGTGCGGAAATGTGTCGAGATCAGAGGAAGGTGCAAAGGGTGGTGTGAGAATATGAGAATATGGGTGGTGTGAGAAATAGGGGGCCACCCCTAGTGAACCCAGGATGGAGTTGGCTGCTGGGGCAGAGATGTGGGGACCCTCCACTGGAGTGCAGGCACCTATCTGTTGGTGGGTCTTTGTGCATCATCTAGTGACATTATGTGAGGTTAGAAAGGGGTGGGAGCAGAGCCTCCGTGTACCTCTTGACTAAGTTTCCAGAAGCAAGCAAACTTAGGCCTCCAAAACTCAGTGCGCCTCTTCCCTTGCTTCTCCTAGGACAAGCTCTGGCATTGACCCTGAGCCTCTGTTCTCTCATTTCTAAAATGGGGTTAACCATTCCTGTTCCCTCCCCACACTGCTAGAAGTTTGAATGGAGGGTTAAGTGAGTGAAGCTGGCCATGTGTTAGTGTGTAGTGGCAGATGCGGGCCCTGCCTCCATGTGCCAAGCTCTTGGGCCTGTGCTATGGTGTGTGGTGGGAGTGAGAGGGGACACGAGGGGGTCTGTGCAGGCCCCTTCTCCATGTGGGCTGAGCTCTGATGTGTTCCGCACAGCCAATGGGCTGCTCTTGCTCTGGCCCTGCCTTGGGGGTGTTCTTGGGCTCTGCCCCCCATACAGCAGCTTCACACAGGGTCCATTGAGGCCTGGACATTCCTCCAGGCCTGTGTCACTGGGGGTGGGTGGGGGGGGAGGGGACTGGCCCCGCCTCCATAGATCCGGAAGGCCTGGCTGCCCCAGGAGGAGGCGCTGGACGCTTCCCAGCACATCTGGAGGTCATGACCCCATTTCTGCTGCCAGGGGGTGCGACAGATGTTTCCTCCCAGGCCAGGCCCGGGACTGGGGGCGGTGTGCAAAGGCTAGGGAGGAGGCCGCCCAGGGAGAGGGGGAGCCCCAAAACAGGGGGAATCCCGCACACAGCCGGCAGCAGGGGCAGTCGCCAGCGCCACCGAGAAGAGCCGGGCGCCACAGCCTTATCCACTCGTTTGCACATCGGCCGGGTCGGGCCGTCACACAGAGGACAGAGTGGGGGCCGCTGGCTGGAGGCAGGGAACTGGACATGCTGACTTGGGACTGGAGCTGGAGCCAAGGGAGGTTAAGAGGATACAGACGGAGAACGTGGCGAGGACCCCCCAATTCCCACATACACACACCGCCCAGGCCCACGCCAGGCCACGTTCTCCCCTGTCCGGTACGACCGCAGTGACTGTGTTCCCCCGCGCCCGCCGGTACCTCTGGGGCTCCCGCCCGGCGGCCGCCTCCTGCGCTGGGGTCTCGCTGCCGGCTCTCCCGCTACCGCTCCCGGCGCGGGCTCCGCCTGGGGGCGGGGCCAACCGGGGGCGGGGCCAGAGGCCGGGGCGGGGCCGGCCCAGAAGCTGGCTGCAGCGGGAAGCGCCCCGGGTGGGGACTCGAAGCCCGGCGGTCGCCAGTCGTCAGCCAGCACGCAGCCAGAGCGCCAGGCCAGAGCCAGACCCAGCTCAGCGAGCTGTCGGGCCTCCAGCCCTTGGCTGAGACCCGGGAACAAGTGTACCTGCCCTCTAGACCAACTGGGAGGACTAGAGCAGGACACCTAGTGTCCAGCTCCTATGGGCACATAACAGGTGCTCAGGAACTGCGACATTTCTGAGCACTTGCTAAGCACTGGGCCCTGCTCTACACATGCTCTCATTTATTCTTAAAACACCTTAAACAGGTGTCATCTTTATAGCTGGAAAAATTGAGTTCAGAGAAAAGCTTTAGGCCAAGGTCAAGGCTGATAATTGTAGGAGCCAGCCATTGGAGCTGGAAGTCTTGGATTATAAGGGTAAGAAACTGAACAAAATGAACTTTGGAACAAGGCTTGAAAAGGGAACAGGTTTGTGAAGAAGCAGACCCAGGCCTACTTGAGCCTCATCTTGGTCTGACCTTTATCTCTATCAAAACCCGGTACCAAATCTTTCATCTCCTTCTGCAAGCTCATCCACCCTGACCTGGCTACCTCCACCCAAACATTCCCAAGATAGAATAAACTGCCAACCAAAATCAAAAATAGTGTTATTAATTCTGGTGTCTCCAAAGCACAAAAAAAAGAAAAGAAAAAAGAAACCACCCTTCCCACATTTCAGCCCCAGATCCAGGCCGAGGGGCTGCCCTGGCAGGCAGTGCAGGCCTAGAGGTCAAGTCAGTCCTGGCCATGGGCTTGAAGCGGGACCAGCCCATGGGTTTGGCTCTTAGGGCCTGGCTGGAAGGCTGCCTGCTTCAGTTTGGGCCCAGGCCCTGGACTAGGGATGAGAGATCAGGGGTCAAGGTCAGAGGTCTGGGCCACTCAGTTCCGGTGCTCTGGCTAAGGCAGCCAGAGGTCAGGGTTCACATGTGGAAGCTAAAGCCACTCAGTTCTGTGGTCCAGCAGAGAGGGCCCGAGGCTGGGATCCAGAAAGCACTGGGTCACTCAGTACTGGTGCTCCAGCAGAGGCTGGGCAGCCGGGCTCTCGCGCTCCTCAGCAGGGGCAGACCAGTCGCCTGGGGCCCCTGTGGGTGTTCCACTCTCAGGAGCACTGCTGTCCAAGCAAGGAATGTCCTGGGCTGCTCTGGGGGGTGAGGCGTCGGTGCTGATATCAGGGCTGAGGCTGAGGTCTAGGGGCGCCTGGGGAGGTGAGACAGGTTGGTGAAAGAGCAGACCTGAGCTGCCCAGGACCCTGCCCTCCCCCACAGGACCCTTACCTGAGATTTGGGGGTGCCTCCTTTGGGGCTCCCTGAGGCTGGCTCCCCCTCGGATCCCCCCAGCCCCTTCCGACCCCCCAGGCTCCACTTCCCACTGGGACCCTCAGAACAGAGGAGACCAGGGCCAGGGGGCTTTGAGGGCCGGGGACCCTCAGTGGGGGTGGGCGAAGCAGGGGGCAGTCCAGGGAGCCGAGGGGGGGGCCACTGCAGCAGAGGAGGGGGGCGCCCATCACCAGAACCACTCAGGGAGGGCCGTGGGCCCCAGCCAGGGCCTGGTGGGAGGGGTTGTTCGCCGCTGCCTGTAGGAGACAGATAAAAGGGCAGAGACCTCAGCTAGGTTGTCTCCCTCACCTACTGGTTCAGCCCATCCTTGCCAGCTCACCTGCTGTGTTCTCAGGTGTGGGGTGTGCCAAGGGGGGGTTATTGCTGAGGGAGGTCAAGCCACTGCCTCCACCACAGTCCGAGTCATCCACATTCCCACCACTATTGCAGCCAGCACCACAGCCCTTATGAAGCCTGGGGTGGGGGGAGACGAAGAAGTTGGCAGGGGTAGGGCCAGAGTCCTCACAAGCAGAAGTCCTCAGCCCTAGGACAAGTCACCTAACATCCCTGAGCGCCAAGATCCTGTTTCTACGAGATTTTGCCATCTATTTTGCAGGGTCTTTTCAGGAAGGCATTATCAATGGCTCTTAAGACTAACGGCCACCTTCAGCTGGTGGGGCAGCTGGAGACTGCAGCTCTGGGAGGGGACCAGCTCTCAGGGGTCCATCCTGGCCCAGCACCTCCTCACTGAGATCTCGGAGAGGCTGGCTTAATCGCTCTGAGCCTCAGCTTCCCGCTCCATGAACCCAGCCTCCTGGGTTGGGGTGGTGATGAAAGCTCACCTCTCCCAGCTGCGCAGAAGCCAGCGGGCGATGGCACCCAGGCTGACGGGGCCACCCCACAGCGCTCGCAGCTGGGGGTGGCTGCCAGCCAGCGAGGTGGTGAGGGGCGACACGTAGATGGGGTAGCCAAGTGGCTGGTCGCAGGATGAGTTGATCATGTTGCGAAGCGCCTGCTTGGCATTCTGGATACTGCCGCGCTCAGGGTTGCGGTTGCGCAGAAACACCAGCTCCTGCTGCTGCCCCGCCCATAGACCGCGCACGCACTCGCGGTTAACCTGCAGGCGGCCACACGCAAGGGTCAGGGAGCCGACGCCAGGGAGGGGGCCGGGCTGGGTGCGTGGGCCATCCCCACCTTGATGACGCGGAAGCTGAGGTGGCGCCTGTTGAGCATGATTATCTTGTATTCATCGGAGGCGTCATCCAGGACGTGGCGCAGCGCCAGCAGCGAAGGTGTGTTGCTGAGGATGGCGCTGCGCCAGGCCGGGTCGCCCTCATGCGAGATGACCAGCCGCTCCTCGTTGGCTGCGATGGCATCATACAGAGCAGCCGGCTCCTCATACTCATCTGGGGATGTGAAGTGGTCCTGCGAGGAGAGCAGAAGGGCTAGGGTCAGTGGCCCCTGCCCTGGAGAGGGACTTCACTCCACCTCTCCCCTACCTGCCTGCCCTGCCGGGGCACACCTTTCCCTACCTGGTGAAGCTTGAGGGCCATGCGAACCCCAGGCGCCACTACACGGTGAAGCAGGTCCATGTCGGCAAAGACCCACTCGTCACGTGGGGAGGTGATGCGGAAGTCCCCCTTGAACAGGGCATGTAGGCCATAGAGGAAGGGCTCCAGGCTGGAAGAGGGGCAGGCAGATAGGTGAGTGCCCAGGTTCCTGAGCTCTGGCTCCACATGCAGTGGTCTGAGCTGAGACCATTCTTCATGCTGGATCTCAGTTTCTCCATCTTGACAAAGGTCCCAAGTCCCTCACAGGGAGGTGAGGAGCAGACAAGGTCACACAGCCTTGCCCATGAGAAGAGCCACAATGAAGAAAGGACTGAAGTGGTTCCTGGAGGCCCCTGGCCCAGAACTCTCTGCTAATGGGGTTGAAGGGAGAGTGGTAGGCCCTGCTGGACCTGTGAGCACTTACCTGGCAGACATGCTATGTGAGGCTGTCCCCAGGGCCCGGCGGCCCAGCACACACAGGCCAAAACACAGCGTGACCAGCGGCGAGTTCCAATCCTGGTCCACGGGCTGTGGCACAAGGACCCCCATCCCCAGAGCCCAGCTCAGACTTCGGACAGGGAACTTGGGGTGGGGTCTGGGGCCCAGGCTCAGGGAAGCTGAGGGTGAGAGGATCCCGCCCAGAGAGGGGAGAAAGCAGCCCAGGGTCGTGATGGCCGGACCTGGCTGCGCCGCGAGGCACAGTACTGGATCCACTCAAGGTGCACCGCGCAGAAGGAGGGCAGCGAGAGGCCAGAGAGGCGAAGGTCATAGTCCTCATCCACGCTCAGCGAGAAGGTGGGGTCCGAGTCAGCATAGCCAGGTGCCCGCACAGGCCGCAGGGCTGCTGCTATGCCCTCGTGGCCCAGCCACGCCTCCAGCTTGGGCGAGCGGCTCACATAGTAGATGATGCTCTGAGAGGAGAGGGCAGGCATCAGGGCTGGGCCAGTGACTGGAGCAGTGCCCTGGCGTGGCTACTGCAGGAGAAAGCGTTGGGGTAGAGAGGCTCCTCCCTTAGACTGAGCTGATGTCTGCTTCCTAGGACACTCATCCCGTGTCCTCTCTCAGCTCCGTGAAGCCATACAGGCAAGTCTGCTCATTTCCCCTATGCCACGGGGGGGAGGTGAGAAAGCGGACAGGTAGCACCCTTCCTTACAGAGCGTCCCCTGGAGAGTCCTGCACTGTGGCCAGTGCTTGCGTACTTGCTTCAGAAGATGCCCCATTTTGGGCCGGCCGAGTGGCGCATTGGTAAAGAGCTGGTTTGGGACGCCAGAGGGCCCCGGTTCGGATCCCACATGAGGGCCAGTGATACTGCCCCCTACAGCTAAGACGCTGAACAACAGCTCAACTTGGAGCTGGGCTGCTGTGAGTCGCCGGACGGCGGCGTAGGCTGCAACCACTGCTGCAGTGAGTTGCCATGGGCTACCATGTGTAGCCAGCAGCCAGCGGGAGTGGCCAGCAGCCACAGTGAGCTGCCGTCCAGAAGCCGGCGACTGATCTGCCTCTCCCGGGAAGAGTGCAATGATGGTGCCAACTTGGGCCAGTGAAGCAACGTCCTCCACAACTAGACTGAAGAACAAAATGACAGCAACTTGTCTGTTCCCCTTACCCCAATTCCCCAGCGCTGTTCCAATTCCCCAATAAAAATCTCTAAAAAAAAAAAAAGATGCCCCATTTTAAAGGGAAACTGAGGCTCAGACGGTAGACCTGCCTAAGGTTAAACACCAGGGTAGACTGAGCTGGGATTGCAGTCGTGAGACCTTCACTACCATGATGCTGTGGGATGCAGATCTCAGAGGCCTTGGAAGGTCAGGCTGAGGTAGTGGGGCTGGCTGCGGGCCAGTGGGGCCTAAGTGCTTAGGGGTCACAGGTCTCTTTAGGCAGCTGGAGTGTGACAGCCACAGGGCCTCCCCTCAGGAAAAAGGCATCCTGTGCCCAAAGTCAGGGGCTCCTGGCCTCCTTAAGACACTGCTGGTTTCTAAGCAGGGGTTGGGCTAATGGACAAGAGCTTTTGGAAGGCAGGCCGCTGGCACAGGCAGCATGAATCGGTGTCAGTGAGCCTGGCAGCTGGCAGCCAGTGAGATTACTGGGATTCCAAGTGCCATCCTGGGATGGTGCCACCGGGATTGGCCCTCTGTCTGGGGAAAGGGCGGGAAGTCCAGGGCTGGGAAGGGTGGTACAGCTGGCCATGAATAGAAGGGGCACCCAGGCAGTAGGGGTGTCCAGCAGGGTGACTATGGTCGGGCATGGAGAGGCCAAAAGCCCGGGCAGGATGACCATAGAACAAGCTGGGAAAAGCCAAGGGCCTCAAATAGCTCCCTGGAGGACACTGGGAGGCCATGGCTATGGGTGGAACCTCATCAGTTCCAAGCACATGGGGGCTTACCTGGCAGGTGGAAACCTGGCCCCAGTATCACCTTAGTGGTGGGCAGGTGGGTGGACAGTTTGGAGAGGTCTGGCTGCCCCCTTAGTAAGAGGAAGGGGGACCAGGACCCTAATGGAATGAGTAGAGGTAGGATGCCTGTGGGGTCACAGAGGGCTCCAGGCACAACAGCTTCTGGTTAACTTTCTTGCCCAGAGGGCACCTCCAGCCTGGGCCCAACACAGCCTCCAAGAACCAAAAAAGAAAACCCTCAAGGGTGTGGGGAGGAGCTGGCCTGGCATATAGTAAGTCCTCTATTAATTTTTGCCATCGCCAGTGTTGTGTGGAACTTCAGCTATCCTGGGACCCGGCCCTCGGAGTGGTTCTCAGCTGTCACAGCTCCCAACTTTGAGCATTTGTGGGGAGTCAGGCTCTGCTCCACGTAGGCCAGCTCATTGAATCCTCACAGGTCTCACAACCATGGCAACTTTTCTTCTCTCATCCCCACCTAACTGCAGGGACAGGTCTGTGAACCTGTTTCCTCAGCTATAAAAGGGGCCAATTAGGGCCAGCCGAGTGGCTCAGTTGGTTAAGAGTGCGAGCTCTGAGCAACAGGGTCACCGGTTTGATTCTCACATGGGCCAGTGAGCTGCACCTGAGCTGGTAAGAGCGCGTGCTCTTAGCAGCAAGGTTGCCTGTTCGACAACCATATGGCATGGTGAGCTGTGCCTCCCCCGCAACTAAGACAGAACACAGCACCTTGAGCTGTGAGCAGCCGCAAGCTGCCAACTGCCGGATGGCTCAGTGTGCAACAAGGTTGCCGGTTCAACTCCCGCACTTCCCCTCGCAACTAAGATTGAAAGTGGCGACTGGACTTGGAGCTGAACTTGCGTCCTCCACAACTAAGACGAAAGGATAACAACTTGACTTGGAACTGATGGGATCTGGAAAAAACACAATGGTTCCCCTTCTCCAATTCCCCAACACTGTTCCCCTCCCCAATAATAATCTTTAAAATAAATAAATAAATAAATAAATAAATAAATAAATAAATAGATAGATAGATAAATAAATAAATAAAAGGGGCCAATTACACCAGCCCTGCTTCTTCCAAGGGTTGCTAAAAGGATCAAACAGGATAATGAAGATGCCTGTGCTTGGAAATGTTGCGACGACGCCAAGGCTTGGCTGCAGGCAGATGTGGAACCAGTGTCTTTGTGGCTGTGGGGTTTGGATTGAGTCTGTCACCTAACTGTACTCAGTGACTCTCGCAGAAGGGCAAGGTGCGGGAGGAGGTGCCGAGGGGGGCTGAAGCGGCACAGGAAGGGCTCTGCCTGGTCTGCCAACCCTAAGGGCTGGACAGGATACATCTCTGAACTGCCCCAAACCTGAGGGGCTGCCCTGTACACCTGCTGCCCTCAAGGCCCTGCACTTGGCAGCCCCAATTGATCTTTCCAAACTACACCCCATACTCCATCTTTGGTGGATCCCTTCTCTAAGTCCTCTGGACATCGCTACCGGCTCAGATTCTGCTCAGCCTTTGGGGAAGCCGTGGCAGGTTGGCTTCCTTATGGGATGATACACTTGGCAGACGGAGCTCCTCTCAGCTTGCTAACCTGGGCCTAGCGGGGTGCCTGGTGCAAAGCCCTGAGAAGACTGCACTGGCTTTGAGCTGGGCTTTTGGGAGGCAGCAGGGTGACCTGGGCAAGAGCACCTTTCTTGAGATAGGAAGGCGGCCAGGACTGTGACCTCTGGGTGACCAGGGGCTGGGAATGTCCCTGTCTGGACCATAGCATCTTTCTTTGTTAAAGTGAGGGGTGGGGGGCTCACACACCCTTCCCCAGGAGTGGGTGGGTAGACAGAAAAACAACAGAGAAATTACAGCTTCTCTGATGTGTGACATGGGATGTCCATGGGAGGCAAAAGGACAGCTGGGGGATGCACAAGACTGTCCTTGAAGATCAGGTGGGCAGGCTCACCCAGGCCCCAACAGGTCACCCATCCAGGCCCTACAAAGGGAGCCCCAGGGCAAATGCTACGAGGGCACGAGGGGACCTGGACTGTGTCCACCAACCCATCCCATACCCGTAAGCTTCCTTATTCTAGGGGCCACAAAGCCTCACAGTTCCTGTCATGTCATAGAACTACAATAGTCCCTACTTCTTAAGGGGAGAAATTAAGGCATGGCAAGGGAGGTGACATCCCAGGCTTCCCAGAACAACCCCCACCATACCCACAAGTCTCGAGACCCTCAGGCTGGGCGTGGAGCACCTGGGCTGAGACAGGGGGGCCTAGGCCCAGTCGAAGCCTAGCCCTGCCACTTGCTTCCCCTCCACAAGCCGACTTCTACATCTGAGACTGGAGGACGTGTCCTGGAGGGTGTGGTGGGCTTCCTTCAGCTCAGGAGAGGTGCCTGACACAGAGCCTGCCCCTCGGCAAACACCACTGCCTGGCAGCTGCTCCTGTGACTGTCATGAACACCACCACTGTTAGCATTATTGTCACTCTGTGCTGATGGGGTGTGGAGCAGGGGGCCTGGTGGTCTGAAAGGCTGGCCTCAGCAACTGCCCTTCCCAGGACCAGCAGCCCAATTCAGGGATCTGTGCATGTGTTGCCCACCTACCTCCAATACTCACTGCCCAGGTGAGCCTTCTGGTAGGAGGTGACAGGGAGCCCTCACCCTGGGCACCCCACTGTCAGAGCCACACAGGCCACTGGGGCCCCCAAGGCCCATTGTCCAGAGTGGCATTTTGAGGATGCTTCAACTCCCTGAGGCCTCTGCGTCCCCTGGGCCAAAGAGTCTCCCAACAATCCAGAAGATGAAACTTGGAGTGTACCTGGTCAGTGAGCGTTCCCCAGCAGGGTCCCTGGGGCCCAGCTGCCACTGCCGTACCTTGACATAGTAGGTGATGAGGATCTTGCGGAGATCGAAGACCTGCAGCATGGAGGCTGCGTTGTTGTCGCTGATGCTGTAGCCTTCTAGCACGTACTTGCTGGCCGTCACCTCCCAGGCTAGCCAGCGCTGCCCAAAGGCTGCATTGAAGGACAGGACCCGAGGCAGGTGGCCAGGCTCACAGCAGCAGCAGCCCTCATCCTCCTCCACGCCCTCTGTGATGGCCTCCACCTCACGCTGCTGACAGTATGTACCTGCAAGGGAGGGGTGCCTAGTCAGGGGGCCACTAGGACATCCCTGCCTGCCTCCTCCCCAGCAACTGCCCAGGCATGGCAGTTGGAAGCCTGTGCCATTCACCCTCCCCACCAGGATGCTGTGTGAGTAAATTAACAAACGAGCCCCTTTCTCCTCCTGACTCCCAGTGGCCACAGGGGGGTTAGAGGAGGGGAACAGGGCTCCGGTCCCTTGTTTACAGAGACAAAGACTGAAGTTCCATGAGGAGTGACTTGCTCAGGTTCATGGTGCTCATTAGCTGTGCTTAGAGCTGCTCTGCACCCTTAGGAACCTCTTCTGAGATAGACACCTAATGCGCACGTCTTTCTGAGGGCAAGGAACTAGCTCCCTCACCAGGGGTTACCCACAGCGCCCCACCTGGACCAAGCCCAAGACCACAGAGCAGGCCAGCGGGAGCTGGTGGGAGAACCCAGAGCTTCAGGTCCAAGCTCTCACTCACCACAGCAGCCTATTCAGTCACTAGACTCAAAATCAGAGCAGGGACAGGGTGTGGCCAAAGGAGACCGTGCCACCTCTCCGCTCAGACTGGCAAACCCAGGTCCAGGCAGAGTGCCTTGCTCAAGGCCACCCAGCAAACCAGGGCAGAGCTGGACTAGAATCCAGCCCTCACACACTATGAGGCCACACGACAAGGCCCTGCGGCTCACCCCGGAACTCAAGGCCACGCAGCTGGAAGGTGACGAGGCCATTGCCAACCTCGATGAGGTGTACCAGGGCGTTGAGGTAGTCGGAAGCCAGGACGAAGCAGTCGCCGGGCCCATAGTTGCCCCAGCGGCCCAGCACCAGGTCCCCACACAGCGTGTGCTGCAGCGAGCGTGTCAAGTGCTCATAGAAAATGGAGTTGAGGTTGTTGTCGTCAGCGCCTGGAACCCAGGACAGACAGACAAGCGGACAAAGTGACAAGTAAGGGAGGTTCCCTCCCCAGGAGGACCCGCCCAAAAGTGCCCTGGGTGGCTGGGTACACACCGGGGTTTCGGTCCAGCTGTGTGACCAGGCGGGTGTTGGAATGATCCACACGTTTAGTGCTGTTCAGAGAGCGACAACACAGTTGACCCAGGCGGTGAGGCTGCCGAGGGTTCAGTGACGATTCCCGCCGGGCCACCACTGCATCCTCCCCAAGCCTACACTCCTGGCTCTGGGCAGATGCCGTGACAGCCCCATTACCCAGGAGGCTGAGGCTCAAAGACAGGAGGGGACTCATCCAGAACCACATAGCCAAGAAGCCCAGGGTGTGAGCCCAAGGCCTTGGCCTGGCCTGGGTTTTGCCCCCATCAGATCAGCCACCTGAAGACACCGTGTTAGACACTCAGCCCTGTTGCGGTCCCGTCCCTGTGCCCCATCGGGTCTGGGCTCCCAACTCCTCCCTCAGGCCCAGCAACCTTCCCTGTTCCATCTGGGGTCCCTCTGAGCAACATGCCTGTCTCCCAGGAGACTCACTTGTAGTCGCGCTCCCAGAACTTGAGGGGCCGCGCATAGGACATGATGAAGACAGCGCTGCCCAGTAGGGGGTTGAGGGGCGTGGAGAAGAGTGCAGAGAGCAGGGCCTGAACGAACAGCATGGCCGAGTCTGGGCACGAGTCAAGGAGGTGGCCAGCACACTGGACCCTCCCTGGCCCCCCTCACCACCCCACAACTCCCGTCAACCCTCCCCAAAGCCCCCCATCCCAGGCCACGGTCCTCCCTGCACACCCCCACCCAGGCAGTGGGCGGTCGGCTGGATACGTGGCACGGCAAAGGGCTGGGCAAAAGCGTGGAAAGCCGAGCCCCAGGTGATCTGCCAGGGTGCGATGTAGGTCAGCACAAAGCGCAGCTTGTACAGCAGGTCCCACAGCTGGCAGGGTCCAACAGGGCGAAGGTAAGAGACACAAGGTCATTCACAGAGCTGGGGTCTACCAAGTGCCACTCAAGAGCTTTGGTTCTACCCCATTGGCTGCCCACGTGGAAGTCAAGCTCAAGATCACTCCCAGTCCTTTCCAGACCTGGCTCAAAGCACCTGTTAGCATTAGCAACCCCCGACAAAGCAAGTACTTTAAGGGGGCATTAGCCATCTAATCTGTACAACCACCCGAGGAGCTTCCCGTTGCCGTCTCATTTCACAAATGGGAAAGTTGAGATGCAGAGAAAGTAAAACAGGTAAATGACTTGCTCAGGCCAGGCTTCTGTCAGTGATGAAGCTGGGCCTTGACTATGGTGCTGAAAGTCAAGAGATAGTCATAGGTCCTGCCCTCAGAAGGGGAGACAGTTTAGATCTTCACTATCCTGGGACAGACCAGAAAACCAGACTAGAATGTCCGTGTGAGTAAAAAAAGGCTCAGGCCTGTGCTGGGGTCCCATTGCAGGCCTCCAGTGCAGTGCCAGGGAACAATCCTTTGTTCAACATGACCCCCACAACCCGATATAAAAAGCCCACAGACTGGCAGAACAGTCTATATATACCCAGGCCCTAGGGGCTTCTGAAACTCAGCTCTTAACTAGGCTCCAGGAACGTGGCTGGCAAAGGGGCAGAGCTCAGAGGTTGGTATCGAGGACAAGGCCAAGTTCTATCTTAACGGCTTACGAGGAAGATGGTCAAGTATCATGATTTAGAGAAAGAGCTGCAAAGTCAGAAAGACCTAAATTCAAATACCGGCTGGCCACCAATTCTCCCGGGGACCCGAGGCAAGTCACTTAACCTCTTTAACCCACAGCTTCCTCTCTGCCCCTAGAGGAGCTGCTGCAAAGGCCTACAGTGGGGCTAATGTGGAACAGTAGCCACGAGGGGCACAGGCCCCTGGTGAAGTCATGTCCCCACCCCCACCAAGGCAGAAGAGCTCTTCTCCCGCTGCACAGCCTGGAGCCTGTGACTTGGCCACCAGCTCACCTTGCTGCAGAGCAGGGACATAAGGAAGTAGTCGAGCAGAAAGCCCTGGGAGAGGCGCGGGTAGTCGAAGTGGAAGAGCAGGACCGTGAAGGCCAAGGTCAGGTACTGCTGGGGTGGGCAGCAGAAGGCCGAGCGCAGCAGCTTCAGCCCAGCCACGGTCATCAGCAGTGCCCGGCAGCTATAGGTGAGGGGCAGGTGTTAGGTGCCCAGCATGGGCTCAGGGGACAGTGGGTGTGGTGCCCACCCCTCGCTAGCCCCGGCCTGGGCTCTGCAGGGCTGGCCCTGCTCTCTTGGGCCAATGATTCTTAGTCTCTGCCTTCTAATGGGATCACCCCTTTTAGACACATTTGGGGGACACATCTGCTTTCAAAGAGGCAACTGCCTCAACGGAAAGAATGTCAGAAGCTGGGGTCCTACTTTAGCTTGTTGGGCAACTGAGGCAGGTCTCATTCCCTCCCTGGGCCTCCCTTTCCCCATGTGTCACATGGGAATGTAGATGGAGGGATGGGGCGGTCCTCACTAGAGGCAGAACTTGTCTGGGTGGCTGACAACAGTGTGGGCATCCACGGTGAGGGCGTTGAGCACCACGGCAGGGTAGATGAGGTACTTCTCGACGCACTGCAGGCCGGCATACAGCTTCTCAAACCACATCACCTGGGCAGCGCCTGCAGCAGAAGTTGGGACTGCTGGCCAGCACCTGGCCCTCCACACTCCCCTCCCACTGCGGGGTCAGGACAGATGTGCCCTCGGAGGAAACCTGGAGGGAGGGCCGACCACAGGATGTGGGGTTCCAGATCCCTAGAGACTTTGGGTGAGGAACGTGATCTTGGGCAGCAGCTCAAATGAAGGTGATGAGGCCCAGGTAAGGCATGTTAGGGGCTTAGGGAAGGGGCTTAGGGAAGGTGCTCAAAGGGCTGACAAGGACATCCCAGATGCCCACCATAGCCAGGGCAGGCTGGGTGAGTGAAGCCAAGTACACAGTGACCCTGAGCTGCAAGGCCCTTTGGAAGGGGCCATTATCACTTGGCTCAAGCTAACTGTAGTCACATGGAGATGCTGGCCCTGTGGGCGAAACCTTTCATTGTTTACGAAAAACAAAGCCTATGGATCTTCATATAGGAAATCCAGATGTTTAAATACAGTCTCAAGGGTGTGTTGGTTGACCGCCCACGTTTCTGGTCCACTGGTAAACAGTTTGTAATTCTGGACAAGAGAGCCCTTTAAGGCCCTGGAATTTTTCCATCTCCTCAGAGAACACAGGGCGAGCAGAAAAGGGCTGAGCAAGCAGGGTGAGAACAGAGCAGGGAACAAGCAGGAGCCCAGCAGGCAGAAGAGGGCACAGAGAGCAGTGAAGCTGACAGGGTGGCACAGTAGAGGCTGCCCCCTGCTGGTACTCTCTGAGCAGAGAGGACGCGCTCCCATCATGCTGTAGTCAGCAGGGAAATCAGGGCGGGTGGGGGTGGGGTGGGGGGTCCCAGCCCACAGGCGGCACTCACCGCGCACTTCATACTGGCTGTACTCCAGTGGCTTCAGCACAGGCTGCGACAGGCAGAACCACGGCAGCTGTTTACGGAGCTGAGGCAGCAGGTAATGTGTGAAGAAGCCCACAGCCCCAGCCAATGCGTACAACACGAACCCCAGCACCGACTGCAAGAGAGAGAGGCTGGAGGCTTAGCCAAGGGCCCACAGGGGGCCTGGGCACAGGCTCGGCCACGGCTGCCCAGGGCCCTCAGGTTGAGCGGGTTCCTGCGAGGCCTGTGCCACACGAACCTTCAGGGCAATGAAGACGGTGCTGGCACTGATGGCGAAGGTGAGTATGGCGATCACCACACACATCACCAGGTCAGAGTGCAGGACCTCGCGCTGCAGGGCCGAGAAAAACCAGTGTGGGTGCACGCCACCCAGTGGCTGACCACATCCCCTCTCAGCCCCCCACCCTGAAACTAGAGCCCCACACTCCGGCCCCTCACCACTGACTGGCGCATCTTGTCTGGCAGTGGGTCTGGGGGCTCGGCCCGGGCTGTCTCCAAGCTCCGCTCCTCTAGCTCAGGAAAGAGCTTGCTTCGGATCAGAGACCTGGGGTGGGTAAGAAGAGTCAGGGGCCCAGGTCTGGGGAGAGCTCCACTCCTCCCAGGATCAGTCAGTGACAGGCACATGCACAGACCCTCCAACCCTTGCCATGCAAAGACACACACACACCAACACACGTGTGCGCGCACAGGCACATGCAGGCACCCACCAGAGCACAGTGGGGTCACTGCTCTGCCGGCTCAGGTGGTAGGACAGCGCCACCAGGAGGCCACAGAAGACCGAGAAGAGGACAGGGACGTGCTGCTCCGGCCAAGGAGTCTGGGGAGAGAACCCATGCCGGTCAGGAGAGGTAAGGATAAGCATGAGGGTGGGGGTGCCCCCCATGGCAGAAGCCTTTGCTGAGCCCAATTCACAGCCCTGTCCCAACAACTCCCTGGGTCTCAGCATGCCCCCACCCCCCAGGTCATCCTACCTTGATGGCCCCGAGGCAAAAGCCATAGAGAAGGGCAGCAGCCAGCAGACTACGGGAGAGGCTGAAGACCGCAGTGAGTGGGCTGGTAGCAGCTGCAAGGTGAGACACAGCAGCTAAAGCTCTACACCTACCTGATGGCACCCCACCTCACCCCGCTCCACTGCCCCTCCACTCCCAGAGCCTAAACCCCCTGGGGCCCCAGCCCAAGAGGCCTCTAGAGCTCCTGGCATTCTCTTGCCTGGGAGGGAAGGAGAGGAGACCTGGGCTCTTAGAATCTACAGGATCAATGTGGGAGAAGGTTCAGCAAAGAACTGGAGCCACAGACCCAATCTGTGGGCCCTCCTGGGCCCCACACTGCCCCTCAACCCCCAAGCCGACTGTGGGCATCATACCTGTGCCCCCAAAGCCGTGCATATCTATCTGCTCCAGCAGGTACATGAGACAGGTGTTGACCTGGGGCAGGAGGCCCAGGAGGAAGACGAACGGGAAGCACAAGGTGAACACTGGCAGGAGAAAAAGCGAGGGCCCAGTCAGCCTGCGAGCTGCCCCTGGGCCCATCCTTGGGACCTTGCTCTCCCACGCCACTGCAGTCCTGCCCAGTCTCACCAGTGGCCACGTCACGGGCACAGAAGAAGAAGGAGGCGGAAAAGAGCGTGAGGCCGTAGAGGGAGACGGGCGGGAAGGGCTGAGCCGAGCCCAGGGCATCCAGCAGCCAGATGAGCAGACAGCAGATGCAGAAGTAAACAGGCCGGCTGTATGCAATCACCCAGTTGTGGCCCTGGGGAGTGGGCCCGTGAGGAGCCAGGTCTCCCCCACTGACAACCCTGCACGCATGTGCACACTCACGTATGCACATGCACACACAAACCCACACACCCCAGGCCTGACCCTGGACCCAAGACAGAAAGTCTGGCAGGGTGGGAGCAGTAGGACCGAGGACCTGGGGCCATGTGGGTGGTGAGGAAGCCCTGCCCTCCCCTAGCCAACCCCACCCCACCTGGTGTCAGCCCTGCCTCCTGGGCGCAGGCGCTGCTCTTCTGGTACTCACGTGCATGGGCGATGCCGCGTCAGGCTGGACACTCTGGAAGAGAAGAGAACTACATCAGCAACGAGAGCTGCGCTCAAAGCGGGTCAGAGTTCTACCCCTGGACTGTTACAAGTGATCAGGACAGGACCCTGAATTGTCCTAAGCCTCAGTTTTTATTTGTAAGATGAGAAACAGGCTACAGATTTTAGGCATCTTATTGGGTTGTCGGAAAAGTCATGACGCATGTTTGCAACAGATGGCACTAGTTCATTTTTGGAAGTGCTAGAGTCATTCGCATCTATGTTATTGCTTTGTCATTTAACAGCTGACAGTTCTAGCTTCATTCTAAAAAAAATTAGCGATTTGGTTGAGTTTTGGAGATTTTACAAATTAAAAATAGAAGACCAAACTGTGCATTTTTGCCATCTTTTACTGTTTTAGTTCCATAAAGGAAAGAATGTGCATCAAGCTTGTGAAAAGTTGCATAAAGTTTATGGTGACAATGCTCTACAAGAACATCAGCGCCAACGATGGTTTCCGAAATTCCATTATTTAGATCTCAACAACACTCCTCCATCAGGGAGGCCCACCGAGGTTGATGACGACAAAATAAAGGCATTGATCGAGTCAAATCCACTTTACACGACACAGGAGATTGCAGAAACATTGGCTATCCATCATTCAAGCATTCACGACCACCTGAAGAAGCTGGGATATGTAAGCAAGCTCGATATTTGGGTTCCGCATGACCTCAAAAAAGTTCATTTGACGGTGCGTATAAACATCTGCAATATGCTCATTAAACGTGAGGAAAACGATTCTTTTTTGAAGTGACTGATGACTGGTGATGAGAAGTGGATTGTTTACAACAATGTGGTGTGCAAACAGTCTTGGTCCCGACGTGATGATTTGCCTCAAACGACATCAAAAGCAGACATTCATCAGAGGAAGATTATGCTCTCAGTGTGGTGGGATTTTAAAGGTGTTGTGTTTTTCAAGCTCCTACCAAGGAACCAAACAATCAATTCGAATGTGTACTGTCGGCAATTGGACAGTTTGAACGAATCCATCATCCAGAAACATCCAGAGCTTGTTAGTTGTAAAGGGGTTGTGTTCCATGGCGACAACGCGAGACCACACACAAGTTTGATCACCCATAAAAAATGATTGGAGCTTGGATGGGATGTGTTGCCACACCCACCATACTCGCCTGACCTTGTGCTGTCAGACTTCCACTTGTTTTGCTCTCTTTACAACTCCTTGCGTGGTATAACGTTCAATTCAGATGAGGCTATAAATCAGCACGTTGTTCAGTTTTTCACCAATAAAGACAGGTCCTTCTATGAACGAGGAATTATGAAGCTCACCGAAAGATGGCTAAAGGTTGTCGAACAAAATGGGCAATATATCATTGATTGATCTTCGTTCTTTATATAAATAAATGACCTTTGAAAAACATACACAAAATACGTCATGACTTTTCCAACAACCCAGTATTTGCTTTCTAACTCACCCCTCTCAAGATGGGTCATGGGAAGGGGGGGCGTCTGGGAAGAGGTGGGGGGAGGACAGCCAGGGAGCCAGACCTGACCTTCAGCAGGGAATACTGGCAGGAGGCGATGACCAGGCAGAACTGGAAGACCCAGATGTCGGTGAAGAAGCCCTTGAGTAGCAACAAGTAGCCCAGGAAGGCGACCAGGCTGCTCAGGCCGACGCCGAGAATGTTCTCCAGCAGCCCCCGCGTCCTGGAGAGACAGAAGGGTCAGGGCGTACCCACCTCCTCACCAGCTAGGGAGGCAAGGAGTGGGGGGCAGAACCTGGCCACAAAGGCCCTCATCTGGGCCTGTGCCCACACCAGCCCACACCCTCTGAATACCCCCAATCCTATGACCTCTCGGGCGGGGCCAGGTTGCACCTGCTCTAGAAAGCCACCCTGTGGCTACCCTGCATCCCAATCTTTGCCCCCTGTAGACCCTGAGGATTCCAGGTGCCACCACTCCAGGGACCTGTCCATCTCCAGCTCAGGCATGCCACACTATACACACAGGCAGTACCCAACACATGGCAATCACAGTGCTTGGAGAAACCAAGAGCGCAGGAAGCCAGGACATGGGTTCTAGGCCAAAATTGACCACACAGACAATAAAAGTCAGCTGACTTCTCTATCTGACTTCCTGGGCCTCAGTTTCCCCTGAGAAATGGGAAGCCTGAGACGAATGGTTTGTCAGCTTTCTGAGACTACAGGACTTCAGTTTTACCAAATCTACCACAAAAACAAAACAAACAGGAAGTTTGTTTTAAGCAGAACTTTGGGAAAGATGGGGTGACTAGAGCAACACCACTTGGCCACCCCTTTGCACCCCAGAGGAACCAAAAGAAACCCCACTGCAGACTCCAGCTCTCGATGCACCCTCAGTGACCCCCAGCAGTCAGGTTCTCTGACGCCAGGATGGCCTCACGTGTTTGCAAAGTCTAGAAGGCCAGGGGCCAGGGATGTTCCAGGAATTGGGGGCTGAGGCAGGTGGGCACTCACCGGTCCAACAGGGCCAGAAGGGCGAGCCGCTCGTAGCGCACAGAGGTCCAGCGGCCGGGGAAAAGCCAGCACTTGTAGCTGTGCTGGGCACGGGGTGGTGCCTCCTCCATCAGCGTCTGCTCCTGGGATTCGTGCAGGGAGTCCTGGTCCAGCAGGTCAAACTGCAGTCCCCACAGCCGCGGCCATCAGCCCCTCACCCCCTACATGGTTCACCGCCACCCCTACCTCCCAACGCATTGGTTGGTCAACCATCTCCTCCAGCACCAAAAGTCTCCACTTTCTAGTGGCCCTGGGGCCTGCCTGGATCTTCCATTGCAAGGATCTGCTCCTTGCTCCAGGTTCTCAGGACATGGCTCAATGGCTGCTGGGGACTTCTGGGGCTGCCAGGGGCCAGAGTTACTAGCTCCCATGTCTCAGGCAGCACCTCCTGCCCCTTCCTGGGCTCAGTGAAATCCACCTTGTCCTTTGGGACTCAGCATAAATGTTACCCACCTCCTGGACAGGGTCATCAGGGTCACTCTGACCAACCCACCCTGGTCCATAGGTGGGTGCTAATGCCAGTGCTATGAGGCCCTGGACTGCTTAACCTCTTTGGGCTTCTTGTGTTCTTCATTCAACAAGTACTTAGAGGGGACAACCGTGGGGCCCGGCACTGTGCTAGCCCTGGGGATACAATGGAGAGTCAAAGACGCATAGCCCCTGCCTCTGGAGATGGCAGTCAGCTGTGTGAGGACAACACTGCTACCCCATGTGAAGACTAAGAAGAATATATGCATCAGGCAAGGGTACATGTGGCACCTGGGCGATGCCTATGATCTGTTTATGGCCCTGGGTGTTAGATGCGTGGGCGCTTTTATGACTATTCTTTAAACTCTGAATTTTCATGTGTTCTCAGTACTTCCAACACTAGACTAACCCTGCAAATTATTGTCCAAGTCAGGACGTTTTTAGGCGTGAAAGGGACACTATTACTAACTGCTAAGTTAATAAGCACGAACAGTATCTCTAAGCTATTCCACACATCAGGTGCCCAGTCACCGTCTGGTAAGCTGAACTGCCCCTTTTGCAGGTATCATTGCAAACACCCATCATCTCCACTGACTGTGGGTCCCTCCAGGATAAAGAAGATAATCTAGGCGTGTCTGTTGAACAAGCGGCTCTTTGAACCATTCAGACCCAGGGCCTGCACACCCTGTGCCAGCCATCAAAGGTCAGGACAGACCCCGGAGGGTCCCTGGAGCCCTCACTCAGTGGCCTGTGCCTTCTGGTACCTGGGTGAGGGCTCAGTGATTTGCCCCCCTTACTGCCACCTTCCTGCAGGTCCCTCCCCGATGGTGGGCTCCTCACCTCGGGGATCTCCAGGGGCACTCGGCGCACTTGCATGCCCTGTAGAACCACAGGCCTTGGCTGCAGCAGGTTCAGGCCACCCGCCACCTCAGGGACATCGGCAGAGTGGAAGCTGGAGGAATGTGAGTGGCGGTCCCTGTGGGAATCATGGCCATGAGGATCAGGGCCATTGGTGAGCCCTGGGACAGAGCAGGGTTGAGGCTGACACCGGGCCATGACTAAGGGCCCAAGGGGGCTTCTCAGATACCCAGACGCATGGAAGAGGGGGGGTCCGGAGGAGGGAGGTGGCAGAAGTGCCTTCCTCCCAGACCCTGGGCTTCCTGGAAGGCTCTAGAAGCCTTCTGCTTGGAAGTGTCATGGAGCCACGGACCCAAGGGATCCCTGTAGACATGCCCTTCACTGTTCCTCACCCTCCTCTCCTCCTAGAGGTTTCTGAACTGCCACTTCCCCAGCCCAGAAGAAACAGAGAAAACTTCCCAGAAGTGGGAGCTCACACTTGGGAGACTACCGGAGACTCACCAGGTCCCATTGGCTGCCTGCTCCCCCTGCTGCCCGACGGGGTTCTCGTAGCCGCCGCCAGCCAACCCAAAGGTATAGGAACGCCGCACGCCTAGGACAGGGATGAGGAACACGAGACAGCATGTCAGGGACAGAACAAGGTCTGACCCATGTGGGCAACAGGGCCATCGAGAGAGGAAAAATCCTGTGCCACGTCCCTCTGGATGGCAGCCCAGCCTCTGAAGACAAGAGCTGGAGAGGAGAAGGCCAGCTGGTCAAGGGCCTCAGCCCTGCAGTCAGGCACTCTTGGTGTGGATCCCGTTTTATCACTCAGCCTGTGACTTTAGGCCGTGCCTCAGTTTCCTCCTCAGTAGAACGAGGATGATGAGACTACCTACAGCTCAGAAAGGATGCAAGCCTGACGTCAGGTGGTGCAGGTAAAGCGCTCACCACAGGGCCAAAGGGTAGCATGTGCCCAACAGTCAGCACTGCTGCTGAGATGATGAAGACCCTCAGCAAGAAAGAAAGAGGGGGCACTGGGCTGGCTGGGGTCAGAGGCTGAGCCACAGGACGTGGGGAGGGGCTCACCGCTCTCGTCGTAGAAGTAGTGCACGGCCCCCTCGGAGGTGTCATCAAAGGTGCAGGCTTCGTGCACGTTGGCGCCGGCCCGGGTGAGCAGCAGCGAGGAGGCGAAATGCAGGGCAGAGGGCAGTGTCAGTGCCCGGGAGTGGGAGGCAGCCCGGCCTCGCTGAGCCTCCTGCAGGCTGCTGGGGAGAGTCATCCACGGGTCAGCACCACCTAGAGCCAGCTGGCCCCTGGCCCTCTGACTGGCGGCAGGTACTCACCTGGGGGGTGAGCCCATGACAGATGCTGGAGGAGTGGGGTTGCTGCCTGCGTTGTGGCGTCTACGGATCGCCTGGGTCCGCCTCACACTGCTTGAGCGGTCCCGCTTGCCAGTCTCCTCAGTTGCTGCCCAGAGAGAGACCTCCAAGCATAAGTGACAGTGGCTTGGACAGAGATAGGGGTGGAGATAGGACAGGTGCTTCTGTCTGGAGATAGAGTCAAGCCCTAATCCAAACATGCCCTGGCTCTGGGCATGGTCACCAGCCAGGTCACCTAACCACTTGTGCCTCCGTTTCCACATTCGGAAATAAGGCCAGTATGACTGCCCTGCCCCACTGGTTGCCCAGGATAATGAATGTGGATGCTGAGAGTCCTCAAGAGGCAGAGGCTTCAGGTACTAACGGCAGGACCTGGAGAACGATGCCGGAGGTCCCTCTGCCTGTCTCCCCGTTGCTGCGGCCCTGCTTATCTGAGGGCTTTGGCAGACAATGTCACTCAATCACTGAATCCACATCCATCTGCTGCCTGAGATAGAGGCTGGGGTGACTCCGACCAGGTCCACTCGTCTGCCCCTTGCCCAGACTTAAGCCCCGACCTAACTCACCTCCCTCCCCAGCCCTGCAGCTGGCACTTACCTCCCCCGACAGCACCTTCCTCCTGCAGCTCCCCCCGCCAGCCAGGCTGGTTGGCAGCAGGTCCCCTGCGGGCCTCGGCAGGCAGCACGGCGGGCTCACCGGCAGCCTGCTCCACCCCTGCCTGGGCCTCCAGTTCAGCTTTGGAGCCAGCCAGGGGGGCCCTTAGGACATCACCCCCCGCTCCGTCCATGCTCAGCACACGGGCATGTGTTTTGGCGCTGGCAGTACTAGGCGTCCGCTGGGTCCCATAGGGCCGTTTGGGGGGCACAGCAGTCCCCTCCTCAGCCCCATGGGGGGCCCGTCGCTTCCGCCCCCCTGCTGCACCCCGGGAGCTCTCGGGGGAGTAACAGGAAGTAGAAGAGGAGCTGTCAGTACTGTAGCGGCGCTGAGATCGGAGGCTGGAAGCCGGGCTCAGCTCACTGCCCTCGCTGGTGTCTTCATCCTCAAAGAAGCCCCCGCCTTCCAGCAGGGGCCGCCGAGGGGCACGGCCAGGTGGGGAGTGTCTTCGTATGGGCGGCCGCCGTTTGCTAGGCCGGAGCAGGGCCAAATCCTTGGGCCGCACAACCAGGAGCGGCTCAGCTGGACCTGGCGGCGTCCCTGCTCCTATGACTGTGTCAAAGGAACGCAGTGTGTCATCTGAGGGAACTCCAGCATCTGGTGAGGCAGGCAGCTCAGCTTCAGAAGGTGGGTCTGTGTCGCTGCCCTCAGGGGCTTGCCCACCAGGGGGGCTGTCCAGGTGGGTTGAGTTGGTCTTCTCACTCTTAAAGCTACTCAACGTCTCCCTATCAGTGCCACTGAAGCAGGAATCTGAGGAGCCGGCTTTCTGGGGCGTGGGCTCTCCTGAGCCCCGCCGGTCCAGGGGCTGGTAGCCGCCCACTCCTCGGCGTTGTTCCCGCCGACTGCTGGTCCTCACCAGGGCCCGGTCAGGCCGGGTCAGGGTCAGGAAGCTCTTGCTCAGCTCCTGGCTGAGGCTCCCCTTCAGGAGGGGACTCATGGGAGTGTCAGCCACGCTGCTCCCACTCCACGGGGTTCCATCTCCAGCCAGGGGAGAACGTTCCGAAGAGTCCGTGCTGGGAAGAGAGGGGTCTGGCACAGCCCCTGGGGGCGTCTGGGAAACGTCTCCAACTGTCATAAGAAAGGGAGGCAGAACGTGAGTGAAGAGCCACTGAGAAAGGAACTGGTGGCTAAAGGGTCCTATGGTCTCTGCCTTCCCCTAGAGCCCAGCTGGGGTAAAACCCTGAGGAGGACCCATCCAGGAGAACAAAGAGAGCCCCAGGGTAGCGCAACTGAGTGACTCAGAGACACGACAGCTAGTGTTGCTGTCATATCATGCTATATCTTGCCATATCATGCCCACTCACTCAGTTTTTCCTGGGAGCTTAGCTTGAGCATCTCTCGATCGGCTGAGGTCATGATCACATTGTTGCTGCCCTGCTCCCGCACCAGCTCCTTGATGTCTGCAACCACGGCCCCAGAGTCATCAGCAGTACCCCAGGGCAGATGCGTGCCATCCCGTTCCACACCACCACCTTCAGCCCTGTGCAGCAGCCACTTACCTCTGAGGGGCCCAGAGTCCTCCATCCGGGGCAGCAACTCCTGAGCAAACAGAGAGAGGTGTGAAGGAACACAGACAGGAAGTAGGCTCAGGACATACCCATGGTGGGGATGGGCTCTCAGGAGAAGAGTGGGACAGGTTGAGGGCCAGGACCACTCACCGAGACCTGGTTGAAGCCAAACACGGAATGCTGGGAGCTACAACGTACTGGGGGTGTAGAACTCACTTTCCGAAACACTGTCATCTCCACTCCAGGATCCCTGGCAGTACAGAAAAGCTTCAGCATTCAGCTAACCTACCCTCTTTATCTAGTACTTCCTCTGCCATCCCCATTGCTTCTCTCTTCCCAAAGGTCCCCTTATAATTTCAGAACCAATTATAGCTCAAGTACTGAATTGCTCATGGAGCCAATGTTCCCTAAGCCCCTCCTCCATCCTCCAATGCTCAGGCCCAGACACCAAGAACCCTCAATCCCCAACAGAGCCCCGACCCCACCCACCTGAGCGGATTACTGTCCCCCTGGGCAGGCTCTTCCTCTGGCTCTCCCATGGTAGAGTTGCGCTTTTCCACAATCTCGCCCTGGTCGAACATGGCATGCAGCCGATAGTTCACAGTTTTGATGGTAGCAAAGATGACAGCCACTACAAGGCAGTACACACTGGCCACCATCAAGCTGGGAGGCAGGACCTGGAGGTGGCAGCAAGTCAGGTCTCTCCTCATGCAGCCCTGCCCCCATGGAGTGGACCTCCCACATCCATCAGGGTAGGGTTCACAAATTCAAAAGAAGACTTCATTACCCCTCTGTGAAACGAGTACAGTGACCCGACCAAAAGTTCTGTCTTCTAACCGGAGACAGATATTCCGTGAGGTGCTCAAGGTCACCCAGCCCAGGAAAGGAAAAATTTGGCTTCTCCTCCACACCCCCCAAATCTGCGGGGGTTCCTCTCTCCACACCACAGCGCCCAAGGCACAGTCCCGAATCCCTGCCAGGCCACCAACCCTTAGTGCCCATCTGCCCTCCCTTTCGCTGACGGGAGTTACAGGTGGTGGCAGCGTCTTACCATGTACAGCAAGAAGGGAAAGGTGAGCAGGAAGATCCAGACGTAGAGATGGAAGCAGTTGGAGAAGGTGCTCTGGTGTGGGTCGAAGAACCAACCGCCAGTGAGCGAGGCCCACACCCCCTGGCGCAGGATCTGTAACACCTGCGACCCCATGGCCCCGCCGCTGCTGCGCGCGCCCTCCTCCCGGGACCCTCATGGGGGCGGCCCCCGGCCCATGCCCCGCCTGGCGCCTGAGGGCCCCGGGGCCCGGCCTAAGCTCACGCCATGGCCTCCCCCGCTGGGGGAGAGGGGTCGGCGGGGCGAGAGTGCGGGCAGGGGGCGGGGTCGGCCAGGGCAGTCAGCGGTGCGAGGCCTGGGCGCGGCGACGGAGCCGCATCAGGGGCGGGGTCCGGGCCAGAACCCCCGGCCCAGAACTGCTCCGAGGAGCCGAGCCAGTAGGCAGGCGCGGGGCACGGGCCAGGCACTCGTCGGCGGCATCCAGAGGTGGGCGTGGGGTGGGTGGCCCGGAGGTGTAGGCGACAGCTCCCCGGCTCCGGCCCGGGGAGAGCCCCAGGACCCTGAGGTCCACTTCCGGGGTCACAGGTCACTCGCTTCGGTATCCGCGCTCGCTCCGCTTCTGCGGGAGCCAGCCCAAGGGGAAGGCCGGAAGAAGGAGCCGCGAGCCGCCAGCCTGCAGTGGCGCATGCGCCCAATAGGTTCAGTTGGGACCCGGAAAAGGAAAACCTGACGGCATGAATGCGCAAGCGCATGGAGGCGGTAGAGCGAAAAGAAGCGGGGGAGCTCTTTGGGCGTGCGCAGAGTCCGGGTCTAAGGGAAGAGACGATCTAAACGGTAGAAGGGCTTGAGCGCATGTGCACACCTAGGCGTTGCCAAATTAGCGAAAACCACTGGGCGGAACCAAAGGGATAGTTGAGTGGCCATTGGGTAATATAGCGGAGTTAATTGGCGCAAAGCTCTCCCAATGAGTTACAGGAGGCGGGGAAAAGGATGGAGGCGTGGACTCCCCAGGACTACATCGAGAATTCAGCGCCGCCGGATCACGCCCATATTGGTCCACCACTTTTAGTGCTGGACCTCGAACATCACAAGCGTCTGTCTCCCGGAGCGGCGTCTACTTCCGGGTCAGAGCGCAGATTTGGAGTGCAGAGAGCGACCCTCCAGATCAGGCTGGAATAGTCGAACTAGGATAGCGTCGTTTTCCTTAAAGTGACAGACTCAAAGCAAGTGGGTCAACCCTGCGGTTGTGAGGGCGACTTAGCTATTGTGAATCCAATCGCTGGGCAAAGTTCGGGACAACAGTCTCAGGTTTCCGTCTACTGGGGAAGGGGCATCAAGAAGTGGATGGTTTCCCAGGTGAGGGGAAGAGAACCTTAGACAACCCGTTCCAAGAGTTTGAGGTGCAACGAGTTCCATCCTCCTCCAATCCCCCGCACTCATCCCACTAGCTCTGCAAATAGAGCTTCTGGTCCCCATTTCAGATATGAAGAGAAGGAGGCGCAGAGAGAATGGGTCACACAGCCCTGCAACTTCGGAACCAAGACCAGACTCGGGTTTGCCCCAAGTTTTTTACCCAATTTTGCCGATGCGGATGCAGAGGGTGGTGGTGGCACGTCCTTAGCAGAGAACAACCTCGACCCTAGGCCCTCTGTAATGGGGGGTCCGGGCTCCCTTGCCCTCATTCTGCCCTTCCTCGCCCACCTACTAGGGAACTCCCGAGGCTCAGAGCCGTCCGCAGCCTCTGAGAGGGGAGCGGTGCTACCCGTTCGCGTCATCTGATGCTGTTTCCTGCAGGAGGGAGAAGAGCGGAAAAAAGTGAAACTCCACCCTCCACCTCTGCCTCCCGCCCCCGGGGCCAAAGTACAAAGGGAGGAGGAAGAAGGGAACGGGGGTTGGAACGGTCGGGCCACGGGAGCTGGGCCTGGAAGAGGCAGCTCGGCCCAACTAGGGACACTTCCAGCCACCCCTGCGCAAAAAGACCCAACCGAAGTCCAGGCGCTGCCCCTTCTCTGGCCCCACCTTACATTTGGCGGGTGCTGGAGCCAGGCTCCCAAGACTGCTCCGGGACTGAGGGACACCCGGGCCCTTCCGAACTGGCAATGGTGAGACACCGGAGACCTCGGGGTCCCATCCCCCGAGCCTGACCACACTGCCCTGGGTGGCCCTCCTCTAGAAGCTGGAGATGCGGCGGGCCAGGAGGCCACACTCCTGGCTCCCCAGAGAGGCGTGGGTCTGGGGCTGAGGGCCAAGGCCCGGATGCCCAGATTCTGGGACTAGGGCCTCGGCAGCCAGCAGGGGTGGGGACCAGGGGCACCCAGAGAAGGTCCCCCACACACCCCAACGCCGGCTCCCAGCCATGGAGCCCTTGAAGAACCTCTTCCTCAAGAGCCCGCTGGGATCATGGAACGGCGGTGGCAGTGGGGGCAGTGGGGGCAGCGGCGGAGGCTGGCCAGAGGGGTCCCCAAAAGCAGCGGCTTATGCCAACCCTGTGTGGACAGCCTTGTTTGACTACGAGCCCAATGGGCAAGACGAGCTTGCCCTGCGGAAGGGCGACCGTGTGGAGGTGCTGTCCCGGGATGCAGCCATCTCAGGCGATGAGGGCTGGTGGGCGGGCCAGGTGGGCGGCCAGGTAGGCATCTTTCCATCCAACTATGTGTCTCGGGGCGGCCCGCCCCCCTGCGAGGTGGCCAGCTTCCAGGAGCTGCGGCTGGAAGAGGTGATCGGCATTGGTGGCTTCGGCAAGGTCTACCGCGGAAGCTGGCGAGGTGAGCTGGTGGCTGTAAAGGCAGCTCGACAGGACCCTGATGAGGACATCAGCGTGACAGCTGAGAGCGTGCGCCAGGAAGCCCGGCTTTTTGCCATGCTGGCACACCCCAACATCATTGCCCTCAAGGCTGTGTGCCTGGAGGAGCCCAATCTGTGCCTTGTGATGGAGTATGCAGCTGGTGGGCCTCTCAGCCGTGCCCTCGCTGGGCGGCGTGTGCCCCCCCACGTGCTGGTGAACTGGGCTGTGCAAATTGCCCGTGGGATGCATTACCTGCACTGTGAGGCCCTGGTGCCCGTCATCCACAGAGACCTCAAGTCCAACAACAGTGAGTTGTGGGGAGCATGGTTGGAGGGTGGCATGGCCCAAGCACACACATACTGCCTATTCTCAGCTGAGCCTACCTGGGGATCTACTAGAGAAAGGAGCTCTTGCCCTAGGGGAGTCCCAGTGGACAGGGATTCCCACTGTCCCCAAAGCAGGAGTCCCAGACATCAGAGTCCCTCATGTCCCAGCTCTAGAAGAAGTCCTTGGCCCCAGCTCACAGCTGCCAAGTTAAAAAATTGGGATCTCTCAGGTGGGTCATAAGTACCCTGCCTAACCATGGCTACCACCTCGAGGAAGCAGAGCACTGGATCCTGGCACTCCTCATCTTCCCCTCTCCTAAAGTTCACACTTGTGCTGTTAGTGCTCTGCATTCCCCTCCACTTGTGTTGGGTGGCTCTTCCAGAACAGAGTTTTCCGAGGGGGAAGCCCCCTATGGTGGTTGTGGTGGTCCAGACTGGGTTCAGGGCTGGAATTCTGGCCTTACCTCTCCCCTGGGTGGTTATTTCAATTCAGAGCCTCAATTTCAGACTCTGTATAAAGGGAGTAACAGTTGGATAGGGTGAGTGGGGGGTGGGAATGGCTTAATGGACCAGGCAAGCCCTGGTATATGATGCTAGACCACAGTGGGTCCTCAGCCCTGGGTGTGGACATTTGAGGGTTACATCACCAGAAAGGCCTCACCTGGAATCAGCACTTGGGGTGGGCGTGGCGGGGCTATGGCAAACTCAAGCAGGGAGGCACTCCATCTCTAGCCATTTCAGACCCCACACAGTGCTCAGCATGGGCCCAAGACAAGGAGTGACAGTTTCAGAGGCCTTCTAAAAGCAGGCAGGCTTCCCACCAGGCCAAAAGCAGTGAGTGTTCAGAGAGGCACCCAGTTGGATGTCGGGGCAGGGCCTGACAACAGCAAAAGCCAAGAGGCAGGACACCCACCACAGTAGTGGGGACACGGGCCTGTTGGGGCCCCGGGCACAGGCTATAGAGCAAAAGGAAGTGCAGGAGGGGCCAGTGGGATTACTGGAGAGGCCTGGGCAGCTCTTGGAGGGGTGAGCATGGATATTTTGAGCCTTTGGCCTGGGCTGACCATGGACAAGGGACCTAGGTGTAACAGAACCCCAAAACCCAGTGATACCCACATCATTGCCAGGGCTGGAGGGGCTGGGGGATGTCTGCCAGCCACCCTACCCACTATAGTAGGGGGCGGTTTCCACCTCTCAGCCTCACTTCTGGGTTTTAGCTATCTAGGGACCCCCCACTCGCTGCCTCAGCCTGAGGGGGATTCCCCGAAGGCCCCAGGGGGGAGGGGACTCCGTCTTCTGTTTTTCCTCCAGTTTTCTTTCCAGAGAAAATGGAACAATAGCCCAGGCCCCTGCTCCCCACCCTCCCCACCGCTTCCTGCGTTTCCTGCTGCCCCTGAGCCGGCTTCCTGCCCCTGCTCCAGCCTCTGCCTCCCCAGCCCAGCTGCCTGCAGGGGAGGAAAGAGCTGGGGGTGGGGGGGGTGTTTGTGGGAGAGGAAGGAGCCAGGGATTGCACCCCCACTCCTCTACAGTTCCCCTGCTTCCCTCCCAGAGTCTGGGTGGTGGTGAAGGGCAGGGAGGGTGCCCTCAGCCTTCCTGAGCCTGGCCTCCCACCTTGCAGACCCAAGTTCTAGGCCTGGGGTGCTGTCTGCGGGATTGGGGGGGGAGTCCCTGGACTGGGGGGGCGCAGGCAGGAAACAATGGCATGATTTTCCTGGACAATGGGGGCCTTGTGAGGAAGCCTGACGGGGAGAGGAGGGGGAATTCTCCAGGCCCACGAGTCACAGGACTGACCAGCCAGTCCGGCCTGGGCCTGACCTCCCCCAATTCTCCCCCAAAGGACCCCCCCAGTTGAAGACCTGGGCCAGGCCCCCAGAAAGGAGAAGTAGGGACCATGGGAGGGAAGCGGAAGAGGTATGAGCTGCCTAGGCAACTCCCGAGGCCCACAGAAGCCAGCCTGGGAGGGGGCTGGGGGTCAGGGGCCCAGGTCCTTTTCTGAGGCCAGGGAGCCCCTAAGGGGGCACTGAGAGGGGGATCTCTAGCCCCCTCTTCCGGGTGGCCCTGACCGCCCCATCCCAAAGGTCTACATCAGACACCAGAAAAGCAACCTGGGTTGGGACAAATTCAAGGAATTTGGAGACAAACAGGGGATGCAGAGGAGAGGAGGGGGCTTCGCAGGTGTCAGGTCAAGCTGGGGGTGGGAGGTGGCAGAAAGGCCACAAGTACAAAGAAATCTTGAGACTTTGGGTGAGTTGTCTGGGCTTCAAACTACTGACTAAAAAGAGGAGGCTGGCCTCCCAGCCTGAGATGCTGGTGCAGAAAGTGCTTCATAGTCTGTGAGGTACCACACTTGTATGTGGCTAGACACCTGGCAGGAAGCAGCAAGGGCTGGTCTTCAAGAGGGTGGGTGGGTCCTGGCACCAGGAGAGGCAGGGGTCCCTCCCCAGCCCCAGCACACAGACCCCTTTGCTTGGTCCCACTCCAGCCACCTGACCCCAGCCTGTTGCATTTCTTTCTGGGAATGAGCTCATATAGGGTTTACTAAATGATCCAGTTCTGAGCCTCCGGCTGCCAGGCCAGAGGCTGTAATGAAGCTTGAAGTTGTGATAGAGGATGGAGTAGAGAGGGTCTACAGAGAGATGTTAGTGAGCTGCAGAATCTTTAGGACAACTGGCATTTAGCACATTCATGCTAGGTTTCAGACCCTGTGCTAAGGTTTTAAAAAGTGTAATTTTGGGGGGAAAAAGTGTGATTTTATATAATATTCAAGACAACCCTCTGAGGTGGCTTCTGTTGTCATGTTCAACTTTTCAGCTGTTCATGACTGAGCCCCAGTTTGGCTCAGAGGAGAGAGTGGATTGCAGGATCATTTTCTGAGTTAGGAGAAATGGCAGGCACAGTGGGATGATAAAGGTGGTTGTTGAGAGTGTATGGACATCAGGTAAGGCAGTTGGTGGGCAGCTGAATTGACTTCTAGCCTAGAGATGCCAATGGGTGGCTGGCACCTGGGAGATGCCAAGACAGCCTGGGGGCAGTGGGCCGAGGTTGAGGAGAGGCCAAGCTCTGAGGAATACCGGAATAGAAAGGGCTGAGGGGGGGGGAGGCCCTGAAGGAAACAGCACAAGCTGCCAAAGGCCCCAACTGCCAAGGACAGCAGGGAAGTGTTGGGCAGCAGTGCCAGATGCCCCCACAAGGCCCAAAGAGCTTGGCTAGCAGCAGGATCAGGAGTTGTGGCTTTAGGCCTGGAAAAGTGAATACCCTGGTTCTGCCACCTCTTCTGAGAAGTCTTCTCTGACTCACCGGGCTGTGTCAGGTGCTGGGGCCCGCCCCTTAGCGAGTGGCATGCAGGTACTCCACCCCCAGTACACTGCGCTGCCCCCATTACAGTGTTATCACCTGGGCAGGAGAGCTGAGAGGTGTGCCCTGAAATGACACGTGTTCAGCAACGTAGTTGGCTTGGATGTCACTTCTCTACAGTGCGGTTGTCCATAACCAGAATAGAGAGGCCCTATCAGATCCTTCATGATTCTATGACTTTGTCCTCTTTCTATTCCTCTAAAACTTCTCTCTGAGAGATTTGCATCTTTGTGTGTTGGCCCCATTTGGGTCAAAGCCATGAGCCCCGGCCAAGTCTGACCATCCACTCCTACATCTATCCCAAACTCCTTTCTTGCCAAGAACCATCATTTTCTTAGATGCCCCCCTTTCTCTTAACATCCATCTGCATTTAATAGTTATCTTTTGGAGTCTTCCTCTCCCCTGGGAGTGGCTGCACCAGCCACAATGCAATATGGGCATCAGGGGCCTGTGGTTACGTGTTGGGCCTCCTTTTCAAAGGGTTCCCTCCTGCTCCCCACCCTGAGAGAGGTTCTGATTCACACTCCTGTCTCAGCAAAATGATAAAACACGAGTTTCTCTTGAAATTAAAGCCACAAAGCCTGAGAGGCCTGCCATATTGCCGATTTCTATTCAATGCAGTATTAGGGGGAAGTTATAAGACTGGGTTTGGAACCACACAGACTAGGTTGGAATCTCTGTTTTATTTGCGTATGGCCTTGGTCAACTCATTTCCTTGTTCAGTTTCTTCATCTGTAATGATGTCTACCTCACAGATTTGTGTGTGTGAGTGCTAGAACTGAGTGTAAAAATGATTGGCCTCTAGTAGTCCCTCCGTCAGCATTTCCCAGCAGAGTTATTTTTGTCTGATTCTACTCCAACCCCAGCTGTGAGCTCCTCAGGGCAAGACCACCTCAGTGTCCCCAGTACCCAGCCCGGAGTCTGTCAGATGACAGTTTGCTGCCAGCTCCTCCCTTGTCCCTACCACCTGAGCCTGGAGCACCCACAATCCTGCCCCTCTTCTTCCCCAGTTCTGCTGCTGCAGCCCATTGAGGGTGACGACATGGAGCACAAGACCCTGAAGATCACTGACTTCGGCCTGGCCCGCGAGTGGCACAAAACCACCCAAATGAGTGCTGCTGGCACCTATGCCTGGATGGCTCCAGAAGTTATCAAGGCCTCCACCTTCTCTAAGGGCAGCGATGTCTGGAGGTGCGGCCTGGGTGGAGGCTAGACAGAGCTAGCTGTGGGGCTGCAGAAGGCAGAGGTGGCTGCCAAAAATTTAGTGCTGAGCAGACAGGTGGAGCCTAGGGGGAGGGACCCAAACCATTTAGTTCCTGGTTGCTTTGGGGTGAAATGGCAATGAGTGAGTAGAGGAGGGGAAATAGACCCTTTGTCTCACCCACAGCTTTGGGGTGCTGCTGTGGGAACTACTGACTGGGGAGGTGCCTTACCGTGGCATCGACTGTCTTGCTGTGGCCTATGGAGTGGCTGTTAACAAGCTCACGCTGCCCATCCCATCCACCTGCCCGGAGCCCTTCGCACAGCTCATGGCCGGTAAAGGAATGGCACGGGTGGGTGAGGGCCAGAGCTCCTTGGCCTTAGACACAGCCACCCACAGGCCTCTTCTAATTCTGTCCTCCCTCCACGCTGTGTCCCCAGACTGCTGGGCGCAGGACCCCCACCGCAGGCCCGACTTTGCCTCCATCCTGCAGCAGCTGGAAGCACTAGAAGCCCAGGTCCTGCGGGAAATGCCGCGGGACTCCTTCCATTCCATGCAGGAAGGCTGGAAGCGCGAGATCCAAGGCCTCTTCGATGAGCTGCGGGCCAAAGAAAAGGTGGGAGGAGCAGAGTCCCAGGGTTGGAAGGAGATGCCGGGAAGGAGATGCCGGTCTCCATTGGGCAGAGAATGGGGGCGGGCACCAGCGTCCGTACTGGACTGACCGTACTGCCTTCACTGTCGGGGGCACAGGAACTACTGAGCCGCGAGGAGGAGCTGACCCGCGCGGCGCGTGAGCAGCGGTCGCAGGCAGAGCAGCTGCGGCGGCGCGAGCACCAGCTGGCTCAGTGGGAGCTGGAGGTGTTTGAACGCGAGCTGACTCTGCTGCTGCAGCAGGTGGACCGCGAGCGGCCGCACGTGCGCCGGCGCCGCGGCACCTTCAAGCGCAGCAAGCTCCGCGCGCGAGACGGCAGCGAGCGTATCAGCATGCCACTTGGTAAGGAGCGGGCCCCCGCACTCCGTCCGCAATTGGCTGCGTGGACGGAGGGGTGGGGTCAGGCGTACTTGCTGGCCGCACTGGGATTGGTTTAGGGTGTCGGGGGGCGGGCCCGTGAGCTAAGGTTGGAAAGGGTGGGACTAGGAGTGTTTTGTCTGTGGGAGGGTTCTGGCGGAAATATTTGCATGTCGGCCTGGGAGTGGCTGCGGCCGGGAGGGGCGGGGCTCATGGAAGTTCTGGGATGGCTAAGGGACCCGGCGGGCAGGCTCCTGGGATTCCCCGCCTCCGCCGCGCTTCTCAGGCGATGGAGTCCAGGCGGTCCGCTTTTCTTACCGAGAGCCTGGAGCCTGGGAAGGCAGTGAGGCTGGCCCCAGTCACATAGCCACCGTGTCAGGCCCAGTCCCTACAGTGCCTACGAGCCTGACGAGGGCCCCTGTAGATTGGGATCATTGCTTTCCTTCACCACAAACCTGCACCTTACTTCCTTCCCAAACCCAGACTTCAAACACCGCATCACTGTGCAGGCCTCACCCGGCCTGGACCGGAGGAGAAACGTCTTCGAGGTCGGAGCTGGGGACTCGCCCACCTTTCCCCGATTCCGGGCCATCCAGTGTAAGAAACCTCACCTCCCTATGCCCTCCCCTTACCCTTATCCTTCTGTCAAACCTTATCCTTGGCGGTGAGTGGGATTCACCGTCTCCTCCTCTTCCTCCCAGCCTCCAGTCTCCCTCCCCTATCAATCTAGACTGGTAGCTCTGAGTTCCCCAAGCAGCATTTCTTTTACTAATTTTTAAAGTCAAATAATTATATGGCACTAGTATTTTCTAATTGTATGGCCACCCGTTTTTCCTAAATGTTATGCTAATATTAATTTGATTCCTCACAATAACCCTGTGAGTTGACTATCATTATTATGTTTTGTAAATCAGAAAAGTGGAAAAAGTAACTTGCTTAATGTAACACAGCTAATAAGAGTCAGAATTTAAACCCGGGCAGCTTGCTGCAGTGTCTGTACTAACTACTAAGCAGCAAATGCCAGCTGAAGGACTAGATGAGATGTCCCACCTTACTGTTGCCCCTGGAGCCTGACTCTCATAATGGGGGAAGACAAGGATCAGGGCTTTTGACCTCAGCTCAGATTCCATCGGTTTTCCCCCCACAGTGGAGCCTGCAGAACCAGGCCAGGCATGGGGCCGCCAGTCCCCCCGACGTCAGGAGGACTCAAGCAATGGAGAGCGGCGAGCATGCTGGGCCTGGGGTCCCAGTTCCCCCAAGCCTGGCGAAACCCAGAATGGAAGGTAAGTGCCTGAGTACCCCCAATCCCAGTATCATCTGCCTCCCAACAGTTCTGAGATTCACGAAGCACAACTCCCCTCCCATCCCATAACCAGGAGAAGGTCCCGCATGGATGAAGCCACCTGGTACCTGGATTCAGATGATTCATCCCCCTTAGGATCTCCTTCCACACCCCCAACACTCAATGGTGAGTGGCCTTGTCACCCCTCAGCTGCACTTCTTGCTGTGGGTACTATGGGGAGGCTACCAGAAACCAGCAGGCACAGCAAAGCCAGTCCTAGATCCCAGGTCTGACCTTTGGGCCCATGACTGAGCTGGATACAGCCCAAGCCTTAGGGAGCCGAGAGTCTGGTCCCCCTGCGTCAGGCCTGACCTGCAAGAGGGCTCTTTCCTGGCCCTGTGGCAGCCACTGTGCCCTTGGCAGGCTCTAGGGAAGGAAGGAAGATGAAATGGCACCGCCCCATTTGGGACATAAGGGAAACTAGGTTCAGAAAGGGGAGGGAAACTGCCGATGTGGGATGCAGACAGACAAGTGGCTGCCACACTGTACTTCCCAAAGTCCCTTTGAGGGAGCTTGTAGGTGGAGAAGGGGGTAAGAAGGCTGAGCAGGTGGGAATCTCGCTTCATCGGGGGCAACTCTGGGCTTTTCTTTTCTCTGTGGTAATAACAGCCCTTACTATGTGCCTGGCGTTCCATCCAAGCAACAACCCTGTGAGGGGGGTGCTGTTATTATCCTCATTTTAGAGATGAGGAAACTGAGGCTCCAAGAGGCGAAGTAACCTACCTAAAGCCCCATGCTAAAGATTTGAACCCGGAGAGACTTTGGCTCCCGTGCTCACGTTGAGCTTCCTCAGAAGCTTTCATGTGGGTTTCTCACGTGTGAACTGCTTGGGGAGCTAGGGTGTCGGGCAGAGAGCAAGGCTCCCATGCCAGAGGAATAAGGGCTCAGCTCAACCCTGCCCAGCATTGGCAGAGGCTAGAAAGTTGCAGCTTCCCTTACCCAGGGGTCTCTTCAGAGCCCCCAGCTGTACCTGCTTCTCACAGCGAGAACACAGGGCCTGGCTTAGCTGTTGTCAGACTAGAGGCTGACAACATCTAAACCATTCAGGAAATGGTTTAGACTGTCTCACCCCACCCAGCACATCACCTCCACCATTACCTGAGCTACATTTGGTAGTAATCACAACAGCTAACATTCATTGGGTCCCTCCTATGTGCCAGACAATACTGTGAGATGGGTATTATCAATAGCTCCGTTTTATAGAGGAGGAAACTGAGGCACAGAGAGGTTGAGTGGTTTGATGTAGGGCACACAGTAGAACAGGGATTTGAACCTGGTCTGACTCCAGTGCCTTCGGCCCCCGTCTGCTGCACCATTTTCTGCTCCAAAAGTTGCATTGCCCCAAGCTGGTTGTGCTGCAGGGTCTGAACTGAGACTTAGAGAGGCCAAAAGGCCTGCTTGGATTTATCTGCTCTAGAATGTGCCAGGCCAGAAGGGGCAATGGAGAACTTGAGGTCCTGTCAACCCAGGTGTATGGCGGAAGCAGCCCCTGATAATGTTCTGCAGATCCCTTTGGCCCTGCTTGCCCTGAATAATGGGGCAGGGACACAAGGACCTGGATCTCAAGCTTGCCACTTTACCTAAAAGGCCATCACCTGCCCCAGCCTAGCTGCTGGCTGAGCACTGGGTTCCCCTAACTTAACTCCACACTCCAGTTGCCATCTTGGGCCCCCGAGAGTATATAACTTTGACCTCCCAGCCATCTGGAATCAGAAGCCTGGCTGAGAATCAAAGAAGACCCTGTGAGATTGTCCCAGGCATAAACCATGCCATTGGGGAGCCCCATCTCCCACTCCCATCCCCACCTGGATATCCTCGTTCCTGGGGAACTGGTTGCAATGAGTTGCATATTGGCAGATGCAGTCAGGCTACACTGACAGAAATTGCCCTGGAGCTGGTAACTACCACATGGCCATGTCTTCTCCATGAGGCCCATGGAAGCAAGTTCATAGTCATCTCTGGGTCAAGAATGGTTGTGCTGCTTTCTCCTAAACAGCTGGGTTGCCAACTCTTAGTGCCAGGAAGCTTAGAGGCAAATTAAACCCTTGCTAAATTACCTTGGGGAAGTCACTTCCTCTCGGAACCTCAGTTTCTTGGGCCATTGGCTGCAGGAACTTCTTCCTACTCTCATTTTGCGTACTGATCTCCATCTTCACTTAGCTTTGTCCCATCTTTCTTGCCTATTGAAACATGTTTTTTCCGTTCTGTTTAAACTCACTGTAAATAACCAGTGTCTTTCCCTTGAAAATGGGTAATAACAATCACCTTACGTGGTTGTTGCAAGGATTCTAAGAATGGGTTCTCCCATCAAATATGTATTGATGAATGTTATGAGCCAAGCATCCGAGTGTTAAGAGATCAACACTGCCCTGACCTTGGAGAGGTCCTAGTCTGGAGGAGGAGGCAGACTCATAAATAAGTACAGTAGACGCACTAAGTGAGGGGGCAAGGGCTGCATAAGGTGTAACATGAGCAATAACTGCATAGGTTGGGGGCATTCTGGGAGGGCTTCTAAGAGAGGAATAAACTCTTGTTTTCCTCTACACTCTGCTCACTTGACTTCTGACACCAAATGTGTGAGATTGTTCCCCACACTGACCAATTCTCCAACACCAGCTGGGTGTCCTACAATTCCAACACTATCTACCTGGAGTTAGTTACCTGGACCCCACAGGTTAAGGTCTTCGTCCCGCAAGACTGCTCACACTTCAGATGCCATTTGCAAGTCCAGGTTGTCATCCGTGCTTCTGACCAACTGGCTATAAATCAGGTTCCCACCAGCCCCTTCTCAGGTTTGATAATATGCTAGAATAGATCACAGAACTCAGGAAAACAGTTTACTTACTAGATTACCAGTTCATTATAAAGAATACAGATCAAGAATAACTAGATCGAAGAGCTGCATAGAGCAAGAGATTCCGGAAGGGGCACAGGGGTGACAGTGCACTCTCAAAGCACACCACTTCCCCAGCACCTAGATGTGTTTCACTAGCCTGCAACTTCTTCAGACCCCTTCAGCTAAGGTTTTTATGGAGGCTTCATTAGGTGGCTGTGATTGATTGATGAATTCATTGACCATTGGTTATTGAACTCAATCTCTAGCCCCTCCCCTTCAAGGGGGGTGGGGCTGAAAGTCCCACCCTCTAATCACATGCTTGGTTCCACTAGCAACTAGACTCCATCCCTATAGGGGCTTTCCAAAAGTCACCTCATGAATATGAACTCAGCTGTGGTTCGAAGTGGCTTGTTATGAATAAAAAAAGACAATCCTTTCATTTCTATCACTCTGTCACTTGGAATATTCCAAGGGTTTTAAGAGCTCTTTACCAGGAATGAGAGGAAGACCAAATGTGTTTCTTATTGTAAATCACACTATCACAGCTTCACAGAGGAGGTGACATCTGAGCTGGGTGTTGATGGGTGGGAGAGGTGTGCTGGGCAGAGGGAATAGTGTGCAAGGCATGAGGCTCCCAGACCTGAGGAAGAGGAAGCCTGGCTGGGACTTAGAGGGGCATTAAGAGCCAGGGAGTGACAGGCAGGGCCAGGCTGTCCTCCTGGGTCTGTGAAGCCCAGTGCAGTTCCAGCACGTTGGTCAGCAGATGTTTGTTAAATGAATGCGTGAATGAAGCTAGAAAAACAAGCAGGAGCCAGTTCAGGAAGGGCCTGGAAATTCTGGGGCGTTTTTACGCAGAGATCTGTCTCAAGGGTAAGGGGTTGTGGCTGAGAATGGGAGCCCCCCAAGCCAAGTCGTGATTCATAGTAGAAGCTGATTTTTCCCAGCCTTGCATTTCTTCCTCTTAACACAGAGCCCAGTGCTCCACTCCAGGCAGGCCCACTCCATGTCTGGCCCAAAGAAGAAGGGGAAGGTGGAAGGCGAAAGACTGGGGAGGGCTTTGAAAGCCCAGCCAAGGAGCTTGGACTTTATTCTAATGGCAATGGAGAGCCATGGCAGGTTCTAGAGCCAAAGAGAACCTGACAGAATTGGGGTTTGTGGCAGACCATCATAGACACCCCTACCTCCTCAATGATGGGCTCCCTAGGCCCACAGGTAGGACACAGATGTCCTGAAAGCCAGAGCAGAGTCTGGTTGGGAAGTGGCAGAGAGCAAATGCTCTGTTGGCCCTGCCTGGAGTGAAGCCAGCTCCACCCCTCACTGGCTGTGCAGCCCTTAACCTCTCTGAGCCTAGAAGCCCTGGGGCGTGAGGATGAGACTACTTAATGTCCCTAAATCATTCAGCTGGGGCCTGGCACAAACTACTGCCTCAGTTTCCTCATTTCTGTAATGGGGACAGTGGTGCATGCTTCTGGGACTGTGGTGTACATTGGCGTTGACCTGCGTGCCCCAGATAAGCTACCACTGGAGTGGGGGCAGGCAGGCCGAGGGACCAGGTTCTGCCCAGCCAGGAAGGAGGGGCACAGGGTACCAGTCCTAGTCCTGTCCCTAGGGCCCTGCAGATGCTCCCGGCCGGCCACTGATGCTACTAAGGCCCACTGTGATCTAGCCTTAGCTTGCTTCCTGGCAGACCCCTTTTCCTGCCCCTGCCTACCCCATCTCTGGGCTCCAGGGCACTTGGCTGCCTCCCAGGCTTTGCCCCTACTGGTTCCTTGGCCAGCACTGTCCTCTGAAAGGCCAGAATGTGTGTGTGTGTGATGGGGGAGGCATGGTGGGCGCGGGCAGGAAAGATGAGGGGAGATTTCAGTCCTTGTTCCAGGGCCACTGAGGGGTCCCTACTTTAAGATGGTCTAACCTGTACCCTCCCCCTGCCACCAGGTAACCCCCCGCGTCCGAGCCCGGAGCCAGAGGAGCCACGGCGGCCGGCTGTGGCAGAACGCAGTAGCGGTTCCGGGACGCCCAAGCTGATCCAGCGCGCGCTGTTGCGTGGCACCGCCCTGCTCGCCTCGCTGGGCCTCGGCCGCGACCTGCAGCCGCCCGGGGGCCCGGGCCGCGAGCGTGGGGAGCCCTCACCAGTGGCCCCCACGCCGCAGCTCACTCCGTCCCCCACCGAGCCGCCCTCCTCCCCGCTCATTCGCATCTCCCTCAAGACACCTTCTGCCCCCACCTCCCGGTTGAGCCCCGATGCCCCCGGCCCTCCCACCCCCACACCCTTGCTACTGGAGCTGGGTGTCCCCACAGGCCAACCGTCAGCCAAGAGCCCCCGGCGCGAGGAAGAGAGGCACGGTGAGTGGCCCGCTGCAGGCCTGTCGCTGATGGAGAGGAGAGGAGGGGCTGGTGGGAACATGCATGGCAGCAAGGCCCGGTCCACAGTAGTCTGCTGGACCCCTAACACGGATGCTGGGTATGCATGTAGGGAGCTGAGTTCTAAGTTCAGCCACCCAGTGGTCAGGGGTGGGGTGGGGCTGGGCCAGGCTGGTGGTGAGATAATAGAAGCAATGATAATCATGACAATGATGATAGCAGACTTCTCCTGGTTGCTTACTTATGCCAGGTTCCTGGTGCTTTAGAAGATTGTCTCATTTAATTATAAGCAGTCTGTGAACTAGCTGCTCTTGTTAGACCCACTTTTTCAATGAGGAAATTTAAGACACAGAGAGAGCTAGGGACTTGCGGCTCCCACTAGTAAAGGGCAGAGATGGGATGCAAGCCCAGACCTGTCTGCTCCAGAGGCTCTTAACCACCACATAGTAAACAGATGCACCATGGAGCATAAGGGGCTGTGGAAGTTAGGAGTCAAGTAGCTCACTGTGTAGATGGGGAAACTGAGGCCCAGAGCAGGGCAGTGCCTCCCGGGGACACCCAGGAATAGGTAGCTGCCTGACCATGTGCCCCTCCTTCACCCTTCATAGGAAGCACTGTTTCACCCCCACCAGGAATATCCCGTTCTGCCCCTGGCACTCCGGGCACCCCACGCTCACCACCCCTGGGCCTCATCAGCCGACCTCGGCCTTCGCCCCTCCGCAGCCGAATCGACCCGTGGAGCTTCGTGTCAGCCGGGCCACGGCCTTCGCCCCTGCCCTCACCACAGCCTGCGCCCCGCCGGGCACCCTGGACCTTGTTCCCAGACTCGGACCCCTTCTGGGACTCTCCCCCTGCCAACCCCTTCCAGGGGGGCCCTCAGGACTGCAGGGTGCAGACCAAAGACACAAGTGCCCAGGCCCCGTGGATGCCAGAGGCAGGGCCTTGAGTGGGCCGAGCTGCTCCCCCACGCTCCAGCTGCCCTAGAGGGGCCACAGCGTACACTGGAACAGGAACTGGGCAAGCCTCTGTAGCTGCCTTGGTTTCCCCCAGGGACCCCGCCCCCTTTGGGGGTCAGGAACACTACACAGCACAGGAAGCCTTCACACTGGATGGGGGGGGAACCTGCACCCCCCACACACCTGCAACCTGTGGGTCCCCCAACTTACCTGCCCCACTGGGGCCTGACACTGTACCCAGCTGGTTGGGAGGACCATAGCCTGTCTCAGGGAATTGCCCCCAGGGGTAGTGCCGGGAGAAGGGGAGGTGCGAGGGAGAGGGGCCGGCCTCAGCTGTCACCAGCACTTTTGACCAAGTCCTGCTACTGTGGCCCCTGCCCCAGAGCTTAGTGCCTGGAACCCCGTGCCCTGGGGGTCATCTGGGGCCTGGGTTCTCTGGGTGCCTTCCTGCTGCCCCGGCCAGGGTTGGGGCCTCGGCCTCAGGATCCAATGAAGCCAAATAAACTCCTTAAGCTGTTTTCCCAAGCACAGCCTGTCACCCTTCTTTGGAGGTATCCAGGGATGCAACCCATCACATGAGCCGGTGACCTCATGCCCCCCACATAATGGGCAGTTGGCCTGGGCCTAGGCTGGTGCCTTGCACCACACCCCTCTCCTGGGATCAAGTCCTCCAGCCTCAGTCGAGCATTGAAGGCCCTTGTCAGCCTCCCCGGCACCCACATACACTGGCCTCACCTACCTCTCCACCCTGGCCAGGCCTTTCCCACCATTTCAAACAACTCTTCACCCTGATTCATCCTGCTGCCGGAATGTCCCTGCGTATCCTCAGGGCCGGCTGCGATGTTACCTCCCCTGGGACTCCTTTCCTGGCCATGCTGCTCCCAGCCGGGGCAGCCCGCTGAACTCAGGAACCCACAGCCCTCTGGGCAGCATCTTGGGGGTTTGTCTTGGGTGTGTCTCTCCCATGGTCTGGACACAGGAGAGGTGACCCACCCTGGCACCTGGCTCCACTCACAGCTCCCTTCCCTACATGGGATTCTATGGTTTGTGGGAATCCTAGTCCAGGCTCCCCTCCCCCGCCCCCTTCCGGGCATGCTCCGTGGCAGCCAGATTTACTGGGTCTCCAGTGTTCAGCAGTGTGGGACCCAGGAGGGCAGGGCACAAAGGGTTTTCAGGAAGGACTTGGAATGGAGACAACAGCATCATCTGTCCAGGGCGCTCTGTGCATCCTCAACTCCTTAATACACCCATCTCCACCAGACCCATCCCAAATCCCACATTCCTCTCCCACTGTGCCTTCCATCCAGGATGCCTACAGTAACCCTCTGATCCCCCGCCATAGGTCCTCTGGGGCACACATGTCCTCAAGGTCCTGCATCCTTAACCCCTTGCTCTCCCCCCACAGCCAGTCCCCTGTTCCTTTCACACCCAAGCTCTTTCTCACCCTGACGCCTCTTCTATCCCCCAGCTGAAATGTCACTCCTATAGAAGCCTTCCCAGTGAGAGTCCCCTTTCCCAGAACTCTCCCGTTAGCCAAAGGTTTCCTTCAGGGAGCAAATGACAAGGTGAACATGTCGTTTCCTTGCTAACAAGTTTCTTGCGTGAATGCCAGGAGGGAAGGGACCTGTGTCTGTCCTCAAGCCCCTGCTGAATGAATTATTGGCGTATGTGGCTGAGTGAGGGTGTCCTTGAAAAAACCACCAGTGTGATTTTGAGCCAGTCACTTACCTCTCTGAGCCTCACCTTCCTCCACCCAGCCCTCACCACCCCAGCTTCAGAAAACTGGGCAAATAATGGCCCCAGAAACTGGGAGGAGTGATCCAGCTCACCTTCAAGCCTAAACGGCCTCCTGTCCTCAAGTCCACACTCACCCTAGCTGTATCCCAGGCTTCCCTCGCTCGCTCTCAGCCACCTACACAGACAGCACCTCCTCCCAGCCCCACCCATTAGCCCCTCCCAGGTGCCTGCGGTGGAGCAGCCAGCTTCCAGAGCACCTCAGACTCCCTGGCGGCACACAATGGGCGGTCTAAGGCCCTGGGTGCGATATGGGTTACTGGTCTTGGCCCACCTGCTGGCCCTGGGGCTTGGGGCTGTGGTGTTCCAGGCCCTGGAGGGGCCTCCGGCACTCCAGCTCCAGGCCAAACTCAGGGCCCAGTTGGTCACTTTCCAGGCGGAGTACAGAGTCTGCCTGCCACCCGGGGCACTAGAGGAGCTGCTGAGCACCGCTCTGGTAGCGCAGGCCCATGGGATTTCCAGCCTGGGCAATGGTTCAGAGGCCAGGAACTGGGATCTGCCCTCGGCTCTGCTCTTCACTGCCAGCATCCTCACCACCACGGGTAAGGCCGCCAGGCGGCCGGGCAGGAGGGGGCTCCTGAGGCCATCGCTCCCTGGGGTCCTTGAGGGTGCAGCTCTTCTACCAGCCCCAAAGTGCCAGACAGAGCTCAGGCCCTAATAGGCCTGACATCACAGCTGGGGCTCTCCACACCAACACACCCCAACTGGTACCTCAACTTCAACTGCCAGGAGGGGTGTGACCTCCCCAGCTCCACCCCCAGGCACTCTTTGATACCCAGGAGAGGTGCCCAGACTCCACGGGCTTGAGATGAGGCAGGGAACAAATTGTGGGATGGCTTCTTGGATGGAGGGAAATGGAGTGAACCTGGGGAGCACAGATTAGGACCACAAACTCAAGAGGAAGCGAGAGAGAAGGCTGCTAGAGGAGGAAGTCTTGATGAGATGTTGCCAAGGCAAGAGAGCACAGAGATCAGGGATAAAGGAATTCGTGGCAGAGGGAACAGCATTGTGACAAGGCCCCCAAAAATAAAGCAATGGGACCTACAGCCCTGGGGGTTTTTTTTGTCTTGCAAAGTCTCTAAATATTTTTTTTAGATTAAAATGTTTTCCAACTTCTTTTGGAAAAATCCAAAAATCTATTTGCACTGAGCCCAAATCCTCGCAAGGCAACATACTGGCTGGAGTGGAACAGGGCCTGCCCTTTTGGGCAGAGCACATGTGCTCCAGTCAACCCTAGTCCCCGCCACTCCCTCTTGTCTCACATCTGGCTCCTCTAGGCATTTGCGTTTACCACCTCTGGACTAGCTGATCCTGTTCTCCCAGCACGCCCCACTCTTTCATCTCTGCCTGCCTTTGCACATGATTTTCTGGCTTTGAGTGCCCTCTCTGATGCATGCTATGCCTCTTTTGCAGCTCTTCATGTTGTGTCTTGACTGACTTTCCTGTTTCTCCCACTGTCAAATGGCAGGGCCTGAGCAGACTCGGATTCATTCCAGTGCAAGGCCCAGCACACAGGATAACTCGATACACCTTTGAGGAATGGAAGAGTGGGTGGTGTTCTGCTCAGGGGATGTGGGCAAAGCTGAGAAATCTCAGGAAGCCAGGCTCCCTCTGGGGCAGGACAGTTCTCAGAATTGTCTCAGTTGCAAGAGGCCTGAGGGAAGACTGTCTCTTTTAATTCTTTCATTTTCCAGAAAATAAGAATAGCCCAGCGGGGTTGAGGGACTTGTCCAAGACCCCCACTGAGGAGCAGTCACAGAACATGGACCTGAACAGTTCTGGCCATGTCGGCCACTAGAGGGCAGCCTTCTGCTGAAGCGATGTTGGGGGAAGTGGGGACAATATTAGACATTCCACTCAAGTGCTTATTGCCCACTGTCTCTCTTCTCCAGGTTATGGCCACATGGCCCCATTATCCGCAGGTGGGAAGGCCTTCTGCGTGGTCTATGCAGCGTTGGGGCTGCCAGCCTCCTTAGCACTTGTGGCCACACTGCGTCACTGCCTACTGCCTCTGCTCAGCTGTCCAGTTGCCTGGGTAGCTGTCCGCTGGCAGTTGGCACCATCCAGGGCTGCGCTGCTGCAGACAGCTGGACTGAGCCTACTAGTGGCTGGTACCTTCGTGCTGCTACCAGCAGTGGTTCTGTGGGGTCTGCAGGGCAACTGCAGCCTGCTGGAGGCCATCTACTTCTGCTTCGGCTCACTCAGCACCATCGGCCTGGGGGACTTGCTGCGCAGCCGTGACCTGCATCCAGCACTTTACCATCTTGGCCAGATCGCACTTCTCAGTGAGTCCAGCTCCAAGGAGCGCCAGGGGAAGCAGAGGAGGAAAGAGTAGCTTGGACTACAATTCCCATAAACCAGTGGGGGTGGGGGAGGCTGAGCCTCACAGATGGAAGGACCCTGCCCAAAGTGTGGTGTGGGATTTGTAGTTGGAATAACCCAGGTGGCAGTGTTAAGAGAATTGTGGCATCAGGTGCCAGGGCAAGTCACCAGGCTGGGAGGTGGGCAGGGAGCATCATCAGCACCCCAAGAGCTGCCCTAGCAACCTCTCCTCCTCAGGTTACTTGCTTCTGGGGCTCCTGGCCATGCTGCTGACTGTGGAGACATTCTCAGAGCTGCCACAGGTCCGTGCCATGGTGAAGTTCTTTGGGTCCAGTGGCCCTTTGACCACCGAGGACCAAGGTGGCATCCTAGGCCAGGACGAACTGGCTTTGAGCACCCTGCCCACCTCAACTGCAGCCCCAGAACAAGCCCCAGCTTGCTGACAGGTGATGGAGCTGAACTCCTTTCAGGTGGAGAAGCCTGAAGAGGAAGTCTCTAGAGATGGGAGGGGAGGGATGGAAGTGAGGACTTCAGGGAATAATGTGTTAATAAAAAATAAAACGGACAACAACCTCGACTGTGCTTTTGTCTCTTCTTTTGAAATTGTTCTTCCCTATAGTGGTCAACAACCCAAACCACCATCATCCTTCCACAACTGAGGTACCGCCTCCTCTGGCATCTGGGAACCTCAAAGCCGGCACAGCCCCATTTAGGATCGCAGACAACCTTATCGGCCTAAGTGCCAACCCCTTCCGTCTATTGAAAACTCAGCTGTCCTGAGAAAGGGTGGGCGCTGGTGTAGACTTGTCCAAATTTATTGCTCAACAAGGAAAAGGAAGCAGAGGAGGGCGGGGCGCGATAGTTCACAGCCATCATGCTCCCCGGAGGCTGGCCGCCCAGACCCTGCAGTTGGGGAGGAGGTCTGCGCGGGGCTCTGGGAACCCCCACCCCGTGAACACACGAACACACACACACACACACACGGACACGGACACTCGCAGTTGGGGAGGAGGTCTGCGCGGCGCTCTAGGAACCCCCAGCCCCACGAACACACACACACGGACACAGACACTCACACGTACAAATAAATACGGCCCGGCAGTGCCGAGGGGCAGCCCTACTTGTCCCAGTAAACGGGCTACGGCGGCCCCTACAGGCCGCGCAAGGGCGCGGTCGTCCAGCGAGCAGGCTTGGGGTGACGACACGGCGCGGAGACAGAAAAGCTGAGGACTCCATCACGGCGGTGCAACCTCAACTCAGTACGCAGCGTTCGCGCCGGCTCAGCTGCCGGCTCAACTTGCGGCGCCGCTGCTCCAGGCCACGCTCCAGGCGTTCGTCCTCTTCCATGGCGCTGGGAGGGAACCGGTGCAAGTCAGCCCCAGCGGCCAGCCAGGCCTAGCACTCCTCGAGAGTGCGCCCGATACCCTCCCTGGCTCCCAGCGCGGTCTCGGCCCCACTTACATCCGCTCCTTGTGGTCCAGATCCCGGACCAGCTCGTCGCGCTGGTTCACCAGCGACACGAGCTCCTCCAGCAGGAGCTGCTCTCGGTGCTGCTGCGCCGCCGTTTTCAACCAGTCTGAGGGCGGAGTAGGCGGAGGGTCAGGAGGGGCAGGCCCCTGCCCTTTCCTGGGCCCCAGCCCCTCCAGCCACATATCCCACCTGGCCCCATCTCAAACCTTCGATGGCTAGCATGGCCCGTAGCTCCCGGCTCAGCAGCTCGAATCTCCTCTCCAAGTCCTGCTCCTCGATGCTGGAGGTTTGGGGCGCCAGGTCAGGGAAGGGGGAACCGCCCCCATCCCACCTCACCACCAGTTCCCGCAGAGGGCTGGGCTGAAGGCAGAGCTATACCCTGGCGTCATCTCTTGTTCCAACTGTTCCCCAGTTGCTGGATGTTTATATTGTCGCCTCCCACAAACCCACCCTTTTTAATAAATAAGAACCCAGTGGGATTATTTGCATGAACATTACTCATAAACAGCAAGTATTAAACTAAATATTATTCTGATAAATGATTCAAAACGCAAAAGGGAGGCTAAATCACCTCCACCACTCAGGGCTGCAAAGGTGATGATGGCCAGGGTGGCTTTTGACCCCACTTGGGAAACCAGCTCAAACCTCTCTGGGCCTGGGTTTTCCTGACTAAAGGAGCAGGTCAAACTGTGGCTCAGCCCCAAGATGCCTGTACCACATTTTTCTCTCAGTAGTAAAAAGAGCACCAATTTAAGATGTACACACTTTATACACGAAATTAGAAAAAAAATTAAGATGGCTGAGCAATTTTTCAATAAGATCTTCGTAGAAAGAAGAAAGCAGTGACTAGCCCTAACCAAAGTAGTGGAGATTCCGTGCTCTGCAGTACCTGGGTGGGCAGGGGTGGGGCCTGGATGGTGAGGAGCCAGCACTTACAGCAGCTGCAGCTGGTCCTGTCTCCGGATGAGAGCGTTCTTCTTGTTGACCAGTGTGAACCATTCCTGGATCAGCACCTCCTCCTGCAGCCTGTTGGCACCTGAACCAGGCCAAGAGAATCACCAGGCCTGCCACTGACCCTGGTGTCAGGAGCGGGATGGCTGGGGGTTGAGGAGGGGGACCTGCGCCCTTGTGACATCCCAGGAACCAGAGCTGTGCCTCCAGCAAGCCACTTCCCGGCTCAAGAACTCAGCGTGCCCAGCTGTGAATGGGAATGCCCCCAGCCTTGCCTCCTCCCATGGTCAGGAAGGGGTGCAGGACTGAGCGGATCCGGTGGCATGTGCTGGGGAGTGGACTGCAGATGCCCATCCTACCTGACTCCATGAGGATCCTCAGCTGAGTCTCCACCTCGGCTGCCCGCCCATCTATCTGCCTCTGCTCCTGTTCTAGGGCCTGCAGCTCTGCGCAAACATACTGACTTGTGTCCTGGAACCGTTGCTGGGGTAAAAAGGGGGAGCTCAGCCCAGGTCCTACCTAGGAAGTGCCCAACCATTAGCTCCTCCCACCTCAGCCCACTTTACCAGTCCAGCCTCCTCCCCTGGGCTTGGGGGTGGCTCCTCCGATGGGGTACTCCCACCTGCAGACAGAGACCAGGCTAAGACACCTCCCAACTGACACCTGCCTCCAGGAGGTCCCCAGCTCAGGCTCTATGAGCAACCTGAGCTGAGCTGGGTCACCACCCCTTCAAAACTACTCACCAGGGGGCTGCTGCAGGGTTGTGGCTATGGGTGGGCTGGAGGCAGGGTTGGGATCAGGGCTCAGGCCTTCCTGTGGAGGAAGGAGACTGTGAGGGCTAGGAGGGGTTCCCCAATTCCACGGCCTGCCCACCTCAGCTGTATCTCCAGTCCTGCATGCACAGCACTCCACCCCCAACCCCTCTAGGGAAAGTGCCTCCTCAAGGGCAGGCCATGGCCTTCACCCTCTCTGACCCTGTGGTCCTCGGCCAGTCCATTCCCACTCCCTGAGCCTCGTCACCCTCGTTCCTGGGGTCTCATAGGGCTTTGGTGAGAGTTGGGGATGAAAGGCTATGAAGGGCCCAGCTGGGGCCTCCCCTTTCCCCTTCGGCCCCTGCCTCCATGGAGCTCTCTCAGGCTACCTCTGACTCCCATCACCTAGTGCTAGCATCTCCATCATGGCTAGGGGCCCACACAGTGACACCCAGCAGGCCTGATGTGGCAATCCTGAGCTAGCACCTCCATCTCCTGGCCAAAAGGGGGCACCCTCCCACCTTATCAGGTCCCATGCCTGGAGACTTCACTTCACATAACACTCAAAACAGGGCAGGTTGGCTGGGCCTACCAATTTTAGCCTGGAAAGACGGCTGACCCCTGATGCGCCCCAACCCTGGAGATTTGTTGGGACTGTCAGCCCTGGGAGCCCCCCACTTTCAGCTCAGCTGATAGCCTGTCTCCCTTGACTGCTCCTGCTCTGGCTACCTTTCTAGGTCACAGGGCAGGGAGAAGAGGCTGAGCCACTCCACTGTGCACCCCACCCTGCACCTGTCTGAGAGGCAGCCCTGGACACCCCTTGCTCAGGTGCCACCCTCTCTGGCCTGGGTCAGTGGTAGCCTCCTCACCAGCCACCACCCATGCCCTGCCTGCTGACTCTACCCTGAAGCCACAACTAAAGGGTCTTCCTAAAACCTCCACCACGCCTACCTCAGCCCCTAGCCTCATTGCCAAGGCCAAGCCTCAACTCCCACTACCCTGAACCCCACCCAGATGCCACCCTCCAACCAGTCATGGACTTTCACTTCCCCAAATAGCTTCCTCAGCCTGGAGTCTGCCGGACACCAACTTGACCTTCATGACCCAGCTCATCTCCACCTCCTCAGAGACCCTTTCGGGCTCCCATGATGCTTTCTGCCTCCCTCTCTGACGTTCATGTCTCCTGAAGTGCCCCCTGAGCCCCAGGCTGGGCAGATGCTCCCTCCATGGCCTCCTGGGCCTCCCCCATCACAGCTTCAACTCTCCACCCACCCTGTCATGGCTGTTGGTTACCCCTGTCTCCCTGACCAGGGGTAGTCCCTGCAGACAGGGTGGGGCCCAGAGAACGCATTCCGCGTACACCAATTAACAATAATAGCTGACATCGATTAAGCATTCATGTGCTGGGCACGTGCATATATTGGCTCATTTAGTTCTCCCAACAACCCTGGGAGGCAGAGAAGACTACCATCCCCACTTTACAGATGAGGAAACTGAGGGTTAGAGATGAGGCTCATACAGGGCCTGGCCTACAGCCCAGGGCTGTCTAATCCAAAGGCTTGTTCCCAAGCTTGGCCACCAATTTGCTGTTTGTCTCTGGGCTGGTCACACCCACTGGGCCTGTTCGTGTCCTTGAACACAAAACGGAGAGAAATCCCAGCCCTGTGTAACCTGGGGTTGTAGGTACTCCAGAAAGGCATCTGGGGAAAAACACAGCTCCCTTTTTAGAGGGCACCCCTAAGTGGTGCCTCAACGCCACTTTGTAAAGAACTTTCATACACTTATTTACCTCTCATCCTCAGGAAAAGAGCACAGAGGGGTTAAGTGTCTTTACCAAGATCACAGAGCTAGTCAATAGTGCTGGGCCTAGTAGAGGGTGCCATTTAAGAGTTCAGGCTCGGGGGCCGGCCGAGTGGCGCGATGGTTAAGAACTCGCTTGGGATGCCAGAGGGCCCGGTTCGGATCCCACATATGAGGGTCAGTGACACTGCCCTCCACAGCTAAGATGCTGAACAACAGCTCAACCTGGAGCTGGGCTGCCATGAGT
>NW_017731443.1:1733965-1754396 GCF_001890085.2 Hipposideros armiger
GTATGTAGCCAGCAGCCAGCGTGAGCAGCCAGCAGTCGCAGTGAGAGGCCGTCCAGAAGCCGGCAACTGATCTGCCTCTCCCGGGAAGAGCGCAATGATGGTGCCAACTTGGGCTAGTGAAGCAACATCCTCCACAACTAGACTAAAGAACAAAATGACAGCAACTTGTCTGTTCCCCTTCCCCCAATTCCCCAGCGCTGTTCCCATCCCCCCAACTCCCAAATAAAAATCTTAAAAAAAACAAAAAAAAAAGAGTTCAGGCTCAAAACCTGTATCAGCTCCCTTTGCTCTTTCTTCGTCATCCTGAGCCTCAATGTTCCCACCTACAAATGGGATAGTCATTCCCTGGAAGGGTCATCCTCGTGAGGAGTCAATGAGGGGTTGTGGGAGCAGGCGAGGCACACAGCAAGTGCTCCAACGCCAGGGCAGGCAGAGGCAGGAGAGTGGAGAAACCCCAACCTCAGCAGCAACTGAGCTTACTCACTTCAGCCCTGATGGGAATTCTAACACTTCCTCATGTCTGACCCAAAGTCCCCTTTCTACATACTTATGTGTGGCCTCTCCTCCAGGAAGCCTTGCTGGGCTGCACCAGAGGCATGCTACCCTTTTCATGGAGTTGCCTCAGCCCCACCCCAGCTTCAAGGTTCCTGTCTTCATCCCATTCCAGGACTTTGAGAGCTCCCAAGGGCGAGGACAGGCCCAACATTCTCCCACTGCACACATGGGGCATGAGGGATGGGAGTGGCGAATGAGGAGTCCCCTCCAGTCCCACGGGTCAAATATCTCCTATGGGACAAGGGCCAGAGGGGGGCCTGGCATAGAAGGACCAGATGCTGGGACTTAGGCCCAGAAGACTGTAGGATAGAGCCTCCTCTTTAAGATTTAAAGAGCCAATGACACACATTAACAAGGCTGTGTCCAGAAGCCAAGAGACAGGCCAGGGGTAGCTGTGTGCTTCTGACTCCTGCCTATCGCATCTCCTACGGGTGTCTCTGGGGCCCTCCATATCTGTCATTACAGGCTCAATGCTGCGTCTCTGGCTCTGAACTCAAGGTTCCTGCTCCACAGGCCGGCATCATCACTGCCTGCGGACCTTACGGGAGATGCCAGGCAGGTCCCTACATGAGACGTGAGCTTTCCTGTTGCCACATTTTTTCCTGTGCAGGTCCCTACACTTGAAAACCACCCCTCCCATTTTTCCCTGGGAAACCTGTCCACCCTATCAGCCTGGCTCAAATGGATGCTTCTTCCAGAAAGCCTTTCCCAGTTTATTCTGTCCTTTCCTCGGAACTCAGGGGTCATCCTCAGGCAGCTGAAGACTTGGAGTGGCCTGCTGCCACAGACAGGGCAGTGCAGTGGGTGGAACTCCAGCTGGAAAGCACATGGCCTGGACTTCAGTGGCTCTGAATCCTCGAGCAATCCCCTAACCTCTCTGGGAACATCTCCCATTCAGTGCAGTGACCATGCGACACCCTGGGAGACTCTGACTTGAAACCTGCAGGGAATGGGGGAACATGGGTGCTCAACAGGGTCTCCCATCACCAACCTCCCATTATTACGGAAGAGAGAAAATTGGTGTCCGGCATCTGAAGTTAAAGACCCAAGTCAGAGAATATGGAGGTTGGAAGGCCTGGACAGCCCCCCTGAATATAGAAACCATGCCCCCACCTTCCAGGGCAGCTGGTGGCTGCTGGTTGACCTGGGGCCACCTGCAAGGAAAAGCTCCAACCAAAGAGCGCTGCACTGAGTGCTGACAACACAGGGTCTTCTTGGAACTTCCTACTGCAGCCCATGATTTCACCAACTGGGTGCCAAGCCTTAAGAAACACCAGCGGGCCGGCCGAGTGGCACGTTGGTTAAGAGTTGGCTTGGGATGCCAGCTCTGAGCAACAGGGCCCCGGTTCAGATCCCACATGAGGGCCAGTGACACTGCACCCTCTACAGCTAAGATGGTGAACAACAGCTCGACCTGGAGCTGGGCTGCCTAGTGGCCCCTGCGTGGGCATAGGCTGCAGAGGAGCTGCAGTGGGCTGCTGTAAAGCTACTGTGAGTGGCTGGCAGCCTGCGTGAGCTGCCAAGAGCCGCAGTGAGCAGCTGCCCAGGGCCGTGCAACTGATCTGCCTCAACCGGGAAGAGCGCAATGATAATACCAACATGAGCCAGTGAAGCGACGTCCTCCACAACTAGACTGAAGAACAAAACGACAGCAACTTGTCTGTTCTCCTTCCCCAATTCCCCAACGCTGTTCCCCTCCCCCAATTCCTCAATAAAAAAAATTAAAAACAAAACAAAACAAAACAAAACCCCACCAGCATATATCCCAAGGCTGGAAGCAAAGGCCAGGACCCTGCCCCTGCAGCTGCTCCGGGCCTGAAGGGCCTTGCTCTCCAGTGTCCTCTGACAGGGAGCTCACTACCTCCCTACAAGACTCTTCTGCAAACACCACAGTCACATGGTAGCTCTGATCAGAAAGCGCCTCCTTGCTTCAATTGAGTCTCTCCGCCCTGAAGCCTCCAGCCCCGTGCCAGCTCTGCCCTTGGGGCCCCTCAGGACCCACCCCTTCTCTGCCCTGCTCCCCACGACCCCCACCCCGTGCCACAGGAAAGGCGCTCACCGCAGCCACGGCTCCAGTGTCCGGGTCGTCCACGGAGAAGGAATTGCTGTTCCGTAGCCTCGAGCGCCTCTTCTTTAGCAAGTCGGCGTCGCGCACGTGGGAGAAGGAACCATGCGCCCGGGGCGGGGGCACAGGCCCGGCCTCCCCATTCACTGACAGCCGTCGCAGCCGCACGCCGCCCACCGCACCCGGCGCCCCGGCCCCGTTCACCAGACCCTCTGCCGGGGGCACCAATGCTCGGGCTCCGGGGCCCTCCGCAGGGGCCTCTGCAGAGCGGGCCTCCTGGGTGGCCTCGGCCCCGCGGTCCTTGGAGGCCACCTCCGGGGCTGGCCTGTCCGCGTGGCTCGCGGCCTCCTTGGGCTCCTCGGGTGTCTCGGCCCGGTGCTCGCGTAGCCGCTGCGCCAGGCCGCCAGCGTCCAGGTCGTCGGGCGGGTTGGGCTGGGCGCTGGCCACGCGGTACGTGCCGGCGCCGCCACCGCCCTCCAGCTGCACCAGCTGCAGCTCCTGCCCGGTGCAGAAGGCACGGATCTGGCACAAGTACGTCATGACGATTAGCTTGTCGGGCACCGACAGCAGCACCATGTCAGCTGGCTCCAGCAGCCGCGACACGCCCAGGGCCGCGAAGCCATCGAAGGCCTAGGAACGGTGTGCTCGGGGTTAGTGGAGGCGGGAGTTACCCAGCAACGCCGCGGCCCCGCCCTAGACCACCCAGGGTCCCCGCGGCCTGCAAGCCCAGGTTTGCCTAGTAACGCCCTCACCCTCCTATTGGGGGAACTGTAGCAACAGGGCCCGCCCTCGCGTTACCCAGCAACTGCACACCAAAGGGTAGTTTTGGAAAAACCATCTAGTGGAAATATGCTTTAAAAAAACAAAATTAAACTAAGGAAAACAAACAATTTAAAAGACCAAAAGGGTAAAAAGTGGCAGAACTTCCAAAAGCCACAGCTGGGGCCCAGCAGGCCGCAGATTCTTCTGCAGACAGACCGATCCCAAATCTTGGACGTAGGCCTGGCTCTAGACCATCTCTCCCTCCAAGCATTGCTCCGTTCCCCTCTCACCTGCTTGTTGTTCTGTTTGATATTCAGCGGGTCAAGGGTGGCATAGTCGCTGCGGAGAGAGCAGTGGTCAGAGGCTACGTTCCCATTGCCCTCATGGCAGGCTCCCCAATTCATTCCCACCCCCTCTGGCAGCTCACATCTTGTCTGGGTAGAATCGGTGCAATATGGCACAGAAAGCCAAGCCGTTGCGCCAGGATGTAGTGAAGTTGGTGACACGGACACCACGGTAGCCAGCAGTGACTTCCTGGCACCACTCCAGTAGGGACTGGCTGGAGCTGACCAGGACAGGTGATGCCTGGGGACACAGGGATGGGCTTAGGGAATGTGAATACGGGACCTGTGCCCTCTGCCCCAGGGCATAAAACAGCCCCAGCTCTGGGTTTGCAGGGGTCACCAGAGACCACTGGCCAGAGCCTTGGGACCAGGCAAAGGGGTTTCCAGCTCTGGGGTTATCTACCAAGGTCTTCTAAAAGGTCAGTGGCCCCCAGGTAAGATCAGAGGTCACCAGCAGCCACACCTCAGGTCAGCCCAGAAAAATCAGCTTAGGGATGTCCCACTCCATGCAGCCCAGGGAAGACAGGGTTGGGGAGCCAGGGCATCCTGAGAGAGGAAGGGGTGAGGGGGCTCCTTGAAGCTGAGCCCGTCCCACCCCACCCCAGTTGACCAGGTGGGTCCATGCAGAGCCGCCGTTAGCTCAGCCTCAGGTTAGTGGGAAGCAGACGACTGGGCCCTCGGCGGCCCCCATCCCTACCTGGCTGCCCGGCAGCCTCCTGTCCTCTTCAGGCTCCTTTGGGGAAGAGGGCCCTGAGGGCCTGGGCACCCCAGCCCCTGCCCCATTGGCCACCTGCGCCTTAATCGGGCTGGCCTCTGGGAGGCTTCCCTCAGCTTCTTCTCCCTTCTCGGTTCCCAAGACCCCAGCCTCTGCTTCCTGGGCCTCGAAAATACCAGATTGGTTCTCTGGAGGCCTGAAAACTTCCATCTCTGTTTCCTGGGCCTCCCAAATCCCAGACTTGGCCTCTGAAAACCCCCAAACCTCAGCCTCTGCTTCCTGGACCCTCAAAACTGTAGTCTCTGCCTCTGTTCCCTGGGACCCTAAAACTCCATGCTTAGTGACTGGGGCCCTTAAAGCCTCATATATGAAGGTCCCCAAGAGCCCTGTCTCTGCCTTTGGGACCCCTGAGATCATAGTCTTCTCAGCCTCCAGAACTGTAGTTTCTGTCTGTTGAGTCCCCAGTCCCTCAGCCTCTGCCCTTCCAACCTGTGGCCCTGAAACCCCTGAATCCCCCACCACTGTCTCCATCCCTGGGACTCTTAAACCCTCAGCTTCTATCTCCTGGGTCCCCAATATCTCAGCTTTTGCTGTCTCAGTCTCCATCCTTGGGACCTCTGAATTCCCAGATGCTTTCTTCTGGGTCCCCAATATCTCAGCTTTGGCTGTCTCAATCTCTATCCCTAGGACCCCTGAATCCCCTACCTCTGTTTCCTGGGCCTCTGCTACCTCAGATTCTATCTCTGGGACCCTTGAACCCTCAGCTGCTATCTCCTGGGTCCCCAATATCTCAGCTTCTGCTGTCTCAGCCTCAAACCCTGGAATCTTGGAAGCCCCTAACTCTGTTTCCTGGGTCACTGAAATCTCAGATTTTATCACTGAGCTCTCTGAATTCCCCACCTCTATCTCCTGGGTCCCCAATACCTGAGCCTCTGCCCTCTCAGCCTCTATCTCTGGCACCTCAGAATCTCCTACCTCTATCTCCTGAGCCCCCAATATTGCATGTTCTGCTATCTTAGCTCCTATCCTCAGTACTCCTGAGCCCCCAGATATCTCCTGGGTCCCCAATATCTCAGTCTCTGCACTCCTAGTCTTAATCTCCAGAACTCCTGAACCCCCAGCATCTGTTTTCTGGGTCCCCAGTACCTCACACTCTGCCATCCCAGCCTCCGCCCCCAGGTTCCCTGGAACCCTCACCTCTGTTTTCTGGGTCTCCAGTTCCTCAGGTTCTGCCATCCCAGCAGCCTCTGACTCCAGGACCCCTGATCTCGCTACCTCTGTCTCCCGGGCCCCCAATATCTCAGCTTCTGCTGTCCCAGTCTCTATCTTTGGGAACCCTGATCCCCCTGCTTCTGTCTCCTGGGTCCCCTGAACCTCTGACTCTGCCAACCCCGTCTCTGATCTCAGGACCCTCAAGTCCCCAGTTTCTGCCTCCCAGATCCCCAAATCCTTAGACACTGTCCCCTGGTCAGCTGCTGGTGGGGCTCCCTGGTACCTGCTCACCTGGGGCCTGGTGCTTGCTGCTCCAACAGAGGGACCCTGCTCCAGGCCTGTACCCCCAATACCAGAGGCCCCACCCCTTACCTCTTCATCCTCTCTCCCCTGACTTGCAGCAGCCCTGACTTCCTTGGGGTCACTGAGATGCATGGAGAACCCTGCAGGCTCTGCCGGGAGTGGGCTCTGGATTATGGGAGACTCATCCCCGGTCCTGACCCCTGTCCTCCCCTGAGAACCCCTTGGAGGAGCCTCAGGTGTCCCCTTGAATCTTGCCTCAGACATCACCCCTTTAGCCTCTGGTCCCTTAGTATCTATATGTTTCATCTTTGACCTCTGCTCAGCATCCACTTGACTAACTTCTGAACTCTCTTCAGCCTTCCCAGCTGTGACCTCTGATCTCTTAGTGTTCACACCTCTAACTCCTGACCCCTGCTCGGTGTCCACCCCACTGGCCTCTGGCCGGTCCCCAATGGCTCCCTCCTCAACCTTGGCTTTCTGCCCTCCCAAAGAGTCTCTGCAGCCTTCGTCCTCGGTGCCTGGGCCTGGCCTGGCTCCCTGGACCTCTGTCCCTTCCTGAGGGCTTGCCTGGGCCTGGTTCTCCCCAGCAGAGCCCACTCCTGCTGGAGGAGCTCCTGAGGCTTTAGGGGCCTCATCCTTCCCTTGGGGGACTGAGGGCCAGGGGGCATCAGAGCCTTTCCGGAGCCGAGGGGCCGGGGTGGGGGCCATGTCCTGGGCTGGCTGTCTTGAGGACCTGAGGAGAGATCAGAAGGGGACATTGGAGGGATTCATTTGGCCCCCCACTCTCAGTCCCATGCTCCACCCTTCAGATTGCTGGGGCACTGGAAAGGCAGGTTGGTAGGGAGAGTGTAGCATCTTAATAGTGGGCAGGGGAAGGTGAGGCTGGTTCCAAAACTCACCTCGTCTCCGGTGGGGTTCCTGGGGACCTTGGGGCCTCAGGCCCCACCTGGCCCCCTTTTGTAGTAGCTGCTTCTGACCCTTGGCCCCGGGAGGCCCTGGCTGGGGGCGCAGGGGCACTCACAGGGGTTGAGCTGGTATCCTTAGCACTAGAAGGGCTGGCAGCTGGGGAGGAAGGAAGGGAGGGGGCACTGAGGCCTAGGACCTGGGACTGGAGGTCCAGTCCCCACCCAACCCCAGCCTGGGCCTCACCTGCCTGCTGGGGCCGTACTCGGCCCTCCTCCTCCTCCTCACAAAGTGTCTTCAGCTCCCGGGAAGGATCTGGGAAAGGGTTTTGGGGGATAGGGTCAGCCCACGGCAGGGCCCTGTAGGTCTGAGCCCCTCTGTCCAACTAGAGCGCTGGGCCTACCTGGGAAACGCCCCAGCCTCAGGGCACCGCCCCGGCCTGCGAGAAGAGACAGGCCCATGGATGCAGAGAAAAAGAGAACAGGACAGACAGAAAAAAAGCCTTAACAAGCAAAAGGGAGGGATAAAGAAGCGAGTCACTGAGCATGAGGGTGGGTGGTGAGGGTAGTGAAACTGGACTGCACCCCTCTCTGCACTTTTGGCCCAGCTATCATAGGGAAGGGGCAGAGCTGGGCAGGCACCCACTCAGGGGTGAGGAGAAGGCCAGGGGCACGGGGAGGCACTGGGAACCCGTCCTGCAGGACTCAGCTAAGAACCCAGGCCACCACAGGACCAGGGGCCCAGTATGGACAATCAGGGCTGCAGGGCAGTTTGGGGCTGCCTGGGCAATAGTGAGCTCCCATCACAAGCTGGCCCTGCCTCCCACATGGCAAATGGCTTATGGCCTGGGTCATCGCCCACCCTCCCTAGGTCTTGGTGGTCTCAATCCATGGCAGACTGTGAGCCTACCTGGCTGGGGCACATGAGCCCGTGCCTCAGGGGCCCCTGGACCATTAGCTTCCTCCTCGTCACTCTCAGCAAAGTCATCCAAGTTGCCCACGTCACTAGGCTTCACACTCATAAGGCTCGCAAGACTCTGCATGTCATCGTCCCTGGGGATCAGAGGTCAGGAGTGAGGGCTGGGGTCAGAGGTTGCAGACTGGGGCCAAGAGGGCTGGTGGGCACTCACGTGGCACGGCCCTCCCGCAGCAGCACCCCCGAGAGGGTGAGGCTCAGCTCCGCATGTACCACCTTCACGGACTTGGCCTTCAGCCGCAGCCGCAGGGGAACTTGGACAGGCACGGGCCCCGCATGGCGGGCCAGGTCCACCTCCGCTGAGGCCAGCACCTTCCGCTGCCCCTTAGACTCCTGTGGGCCGGCGGGAGGGGGAGGGGGAAACGAACATCAGTGCTGCCTGAGTCCCCAAGACCCCAGGCCCCAACCCACCCCAGTCACTCACATTCTCAATAATAAACGTCCACTCTTTGGCCTCATACTGGTCCACGTGGGGGTCCTGGGAGAAAGGGACACTGGTTGGTACAGGGGCTGCTGGGGTAGGAGCAGTGCAGGGAGAAGGGAGCAGTGCTGGCTCAGGAGGTGTTGGGTTGGGGCCTTCGCACATGCTGGTCCATCTTGCCTGGGAAGTCCCCCAGCTTCTCCTGATCCCAGCTGTCCCTCCTGCTGCATGTGGCAGGTAAATACAACCTCCTCTAAGGTGACCTCCTGGCCACTCACGCTGAGTAGGCCCCTGCTGCAATTCTTGGTCTCACCCCTCTGTTCTTTACTATTTGGATAACCCATCAGGGGACCCCTGTGGTTGCCTGGGGCTGTAATCGCCCACCCAGTCCCTTCCATGTTTTGGGTTAGACTCACCCTGTAGAGGGTCACGGAGATGTCCACATTTTCAGGTACCATCCACACCACAGTGCCCCGGTATGGGTTCTGGATGCCTGGCTGCCAGCTGTGGGCCTACAATGAGAAAGCAGTCTGAGTCCTCCTCCAATCTTAACTCCCCCCCTCCCCCTTTGCCCTCGTCTCCAACCTTGACCCCATCTTTCTCTGCAGTCTGTGGATTCTGATCTGAACCTGACTCCATGCCCCCATCAGCCCTCACCTGCTTTACCCACACCCCTTCACTGGCCCCACCCCTAACCTGGACCCCCAGTCCACATCTCCCCCACCTTGGAGCAGATGCGTCGGTTCCGCCGGGTCCATACCACCACCAGCTTATCCGGTTGCCTGGGCAGGGTGGGAGAGGAAAGGGGGCTACTCAATCAGGCCACCCAGCCCCTCTATCTCCTCCCAGGTCTTCCCTCTACCCACATCCCCCTCCCCCAGGAGAGGCATGGACAGTCCCTTATCTGGGGCCACAGAGAACAGGGCGGGGCTGCTGAGGTAGGGTGGGGCCCAGGGCCGAAGGGCAAAGGTCCCATGTGGGTCAGCAGGGATTATGAAGAAAGAGGGAAACAGAGACATACAGAGAGACAGGCACGCATAGAGACAGAGAGATACAGAGAAACACGCAAGGACCCTGCAGAGAGAGAGACACAGGGAGAGACACACTTGGAGTAAAAGAAGTCCATTCGCTTATTTGTGGAGTGCATACTATAAACCCAGCCAAGTTTGGGGGAAGAGCAAAGGAGAGACCGACCCTTCTGGGGCTGAGGACAACGGAGGTGGAACAGTGCCAGTCAAGAAGGAAAATAACAAGCTGGCTTCCGGGATAGAGTCACTAGGGTCTCCTTGAGGTCTGGTGTGGGAGCAGAGACACGAGTTGGGGAGGGATGGGCTGTGTGAGGGTTTGGAGGAGGGCACCAGGTAGAGGGAACAGTAGGTGCAAGGTCTGAGGTGGGGGGCAGGCTTGGGATCAGAGTGAGGGGCAGAGGGTAAGAGGTGGTCAGAGAGGCAGAGGGTCAGCTCGTTATTAGAGACCCTCCCAGGGCTTTCCATGCCCAATCCTTTGCTGGGCCCAGGAGCCCCAAGAGTCAGCCACGCTCCCTACCTCTCAAACCCAGAGCCCTGGACCCTAGCTCTGCAGGGACCCTGGGTCCCATGACAGGCATCGAGGAAGGCTTCCATGAGGTGTTAACTGAGCTGAACAGCATCTGCCGAGGCAGACTAAGAGGAGAGGCAGAGATGTGAGGTGACAGAGAGCAAACTGAGAAGAGAGAGTGGCCTGCACAGGACCCAGTCCCAGACACGGAGCTAACACGGGGCTGGGCCTGGGATGGAGAGGGCACCTTTGGGTTAGAGGATCCAACTGCTGCCCAGGAGGGTGGGGATGGTTGAGGGGACCATCAGGGCGAGGGCAGCACAGGAGCCCTCCTTGCCTGTACCCAGTCCCATGCCAGACCACTTGGGTTCATCCAGTTCACTGCCCCTCTGGAGGCTGAGCCAAGATAAATGGTTCTCCTGTCAACCCCTGAGGATGCTGAGGCCCAGAATTTGGGGGCCAGGCAAGGTCACATAGCTGACCCTAGAGTCCTCTGGCCTGGAGCCAAACTCCCCTCCCCAACCCCAAACTGCAGGCGATGGCTGAACAAGGGTATCTATGGGGCCTTCCCAGAAAGGGGAAGTGGACAGGGGGTGACTAGGGAGGGCAGGGCCTGGCCACGGAGCCTGATTCAGGCTGGGCACGCCCTCCTAGGGAGCTGGGACCTGGGCAGAGGCAGCTTCCTAGCCTGGGCTCCAGGTTCAGAAGCCCAAAAGGCCCTGACGACTGTCCCCTGTGACTCATATGCACTGACATTGCCCACACCCTCAGCCTGCTGTCTAGGACCATGCCCAGAGTCCCCTGGCCTCACCCAGGATGCTGGGGTAGACTGTAGAAGCCATAAGCCAGAGTTCAAGTACCAGCCCTGTGCTGTGTTACCCCAGCCAACCCCTGAACTCTCTGGGCCTTGTTGAATGGAGTGAGCAGCCCTCTGGCTGGCCCAGTCAAGACCAGGGGTACAGCAGCTACCAAAGTGACCCCAGCCTCCTTTTTACCCCCCTCCCACTGGACCCCATGGTCCCTTCCTGCCCCCGGCAGCCCTTCCTCTTGGGAGCCTAAATTTAGCCCCCGCCTGGCGGGTGAGGTCCCCACAGCTGTGCCCTAATCCAGCCAAGGGAAGCTGACACCAATGAGCACGTATATTTAGGGTGTGACGCAGGGGCCTGGGCAGCTGCGATGGGGACATGTGAACAAGATGCCCCTGGGCTCTTCAGCAGCCCAGGGCGGGGTCCTACACCCCCTTATCTCTCCCCATCCCACTACCTTGCCCTTCCCAGACCCTCTCCTCCCAGGACCCACAACTTCCTAGGCCCTCAGGCCCCTTTAAGCTGCTCCCCGCCGCCTCCCTCCTTATTCCTCCCAGTGCTCAGTTTCCCCTTTTAAGGACATTGTGCAGATGAATCCAGCCTCCCAGAACCCAGTTTGGCTGAGGGGGGGGGGGCGGGGGGGGGATATTCCTCTGGCTCAACAAGTGGGCAGGAGAGGAGGGGGCTACATCCTTGTTCTGCACTGAACTGAGGTCCTTGGAGGTTTCTGTCCTAGCCCGCCAGCCCACACATCTCAAAACGTGTTCTCTTTCCTGATGCCCCCCTGAACCATCCCTCTGGCCAAAAACATGAGGCCTCCCTTCCCCCTCGGGGCCCTGAACGCAGCTGAGGGAAGTGTGGGCACAGATTCTCAGCCCGGAAGTCCTGACCTCCAGTCCCCCAAAGCTTCCACATTCCCCCCAACTCTAGGGGCCCCACAAGCTGCAAGGGCCCTTCTGAGTCTCTATGCCTGGGAAATTTGGGCCCAAGCTGGGGTAGGGGCCCCTTTAGCCATTGGGCTGGGGCAGGGTTCTCTTAGGCTCCAAGGACGGGAGTCCAGCCAGTCTGGGGGGTCCCCCAAGCCTCCATCCCACTCACCATTTCTTGCTGCACTCCACCACCAGCTCGTGGTAACAGGCCACAAACTGGAACTTGGCGGCCCGCTTGCCTACGCGCTGCAGGCGCTTCCACACCGAGGTCATGGCCCCCGCCGCCCCGCCGCCTGCTCCTCAGACCGGAGACTCCCGTTGGCTCGCGACCGCTGGCCTGGCCCAGGTCCCCATGGCCTCCCGGGTTCCTAGCCGCACCGCCCGCCCCGTCTGTGTGGAGGTGTCAGAGGCTCGGCCCCGGGACTACTGTCCCCGCCGCAGCCGCTGGGGCCCGCCTGGTGGTCTGGCAGAATTAGCGGGGTCGTCTGGGGAGCGTCGGGTCGCTGGAGCGCTGAGTGGCGACCGCGCCGTTTCCTGGAGCCGCACCCCCGTCGGAAGGCGGGCGGGGCTCCAAGGAGGGCGGGGGCCGGGAGGGGAGTGCGGGGGCGGGGCGGCCGGGCTTCCGGGGCCTCGCGCCGCGATCGCAGGGAGTTGGGGACACCGGGACCACAGCACCCGCTGGTTGCGCCCCGAGGTGGTGTGGATGCGCGTGCCTGAGAGAGGGCAACCAGCAATTTGGTGAAGCCCTCGCAAGCGCTGCCAGGGCTGCCTCCCTTCCTGGCCCGCAGCCCTGGGGGATACGTATTGGTGGCCCCCTTTCACAGGTTGGGAAACAGAGACCCAGGAAAGGAGGGAGACTTGCTCAGTGTCACAGTGCGTGTCTGGGCCAGAGCCAACTGTCCTCAACACTGGGATGGCAGGCTCCTGTTGCCACCCACGTCTGAACCGAGAGTCAGGGACCAACCTGTGTGGTTCTGAGGGCAGCACCCCCGTTGCCTTTTGGAATCAGCTGTCAGGTGGGAAGGTAATCCCAACGTTTCAAGCAGCTGAAGGTTCAAATCCTGACTTCCAACAAATGTGTGATCTTGAGCAAAGCACTATCACCCTGAGCCTCAGTTTCTACCTCTTAAACACGGATAACCATAGTTCCACCTTTTACAGTCATTGAGAGAATGAAACCTTGAAAATTTGTATTTGTACATGGAAACCTTGCATTTAGCATGCAGGCCAGCTGATTTTGTGAGGTTTCGTCAAGTGGAACCCGTTATCATGGATGGGAAAGTGTGTGTGCATGTTTACTCTCCCTCCCTGGGAAGCCTGCCCAGGGCGTTCACTGCTCTGTTCACACCTAGATTAGAGCCCTATCGCCTCCCCACCCGCCCCGCACCATAATGAGCTGCAGGTATCAGGTCCAAAGTTAGAGAACTGTCCTGGGGCAGCACAGCAGCCTGTTCACTCCCTGCCAGAGCCAACGCTATGCAAGGTTTATGAATAAACGGTAGCCTGGTGCTTGATAAACACTCGGTTTGAACAGGACGTCTGATCTGCCGAGAGTGCCGGCTGAGTTGTCTTCTGGAGGCAAGTGACTACAGCAGGGCATGGGTATGAGCAGCCTGAAAACTAAGTGTGCAACTTCCATGTCGTCTCTTCCTAGTCTCTTTAGGTTGTGGGGCTGTTGCTGTATGCATATGGAGGTCTGAGCGCCCATCGTCCCAAATGTGCAGGCTTCTTCTGGTGGGACTGACACCCAGGTTTGGTTCCCAGTCCCAGTGGCAGTGTGGTCCTCGGTTTCCTCTGTGAAAAAGCTTTTTACTTACAACCCTCAAGGTCCCAAGTGCTGTGGGGCGGGACCAGGCGGCCCGTGTGAGACTAAGTGCGGAAGGGGGCAGTGTCTGGAAGCCCAATCACCCCGCAAAGCCTGTCTTATGCACCCAAGCCTGGGGCCGTGGCTCCATCTCTCCTCCAGGGCTTGTCTGGCCCCTGGGAAGCCTGGGACACCTTCTGCTCGGCAGCTCTTTCCTACCCATAGGGCACTCACTAGGTCCCAGGCTCTTCCCAGAGGCGCCTTCCCCTCTCCCGCCAAGGGGCCCCTTGGCCCGCGGGTTCGGGCCCACCCATTTCCTGTGCCGCCCCAACTCCGCCCCCACTCAGGGTGGAAAGTTTCTCTCCTCAAGATGGGCGGCTCCTTCTCCTTCCTTCCCGGCGGGCCAGGAAAGCCCAAAGCGAGTGGGGAGGGGTGTTGGGCTCCCAGGCCTCCGGCCAGAGAAGGGAAGTGACTGGCCCGCAGTCTCAACCGCAGGCCCAGGCTGAGCCAGCTTGGACGCTCTGCAAGCCCGCTGGGTGAGGAAGGATTCGTACCCGCCACCGCCAACTTTTTTTTCACTCGGGGCCTCCTGCGCCACCTGCTGACGGAACGGGGGAGGGGGGGGCACTTGCCCAAAACACCGCTATTTTCCAGCCCCAGAGCCAGGCAATCAGAACACAGGAACGCTGAGAGCATTTATTTATCTATGCGCCCAGGAGGATGCCCCTAAACTTAAATATCCAGCATGGAGCCTTGGCCCTCCTGGCCGTGGGTGGGTGCAGGAATGGGTCCTAAAGCCCTTGTCTAGGGAGTGGAACCCGGGGACTAGAGGTGGGATGCTCCTGAGCCAGCAGCTGCCAACAGCAGCAATAGGTAAAAAGGAGATGGGCACCAGGCACTCATCCCAATCCCAGAGACGCCGAGGAGAGCACAAGATGCTTTGGGCCCCACTGTCAGGCTGAAGGTTGGCCAAGCTGGGGTGCACACATGTGAGATAAGTGGAGGTCCAGTGCCATGGGCAGAGGCTGTAGCCCAGATGCCTGCCCCAGAGCCAGCTAACCCAAGACAGGAGGGGGTTGGCAGCTATGCCTCTGAAGGACCCAGGCCTTGCCCTCCTGTGAGGTGAGGTGGTACAAGGGAAAGCAGGCACTACAGTCTGAGTACTTGCAAAGGGGTTTCTGAGCCTTTTGCGTGGGTACATGCCCCCTGCCAACCCCCACCCCCCAGCTCTTCAGAGGCTGATATGGAAGGCATCTTGCAGCCACTGGTCACGGGCATTGTGTGTCTGGGGCACGGTGAGGGGTGGCGGGTCTGGGGGCAGGCTGGCATCAGGAGGCTCGTCGTCATCAGATAGGCCAGCATCAGGTGGGTAGGAGCTGTCTGAGTGCAGGGAGGATGACAGGTCCTGGCACAGGCTCAAGTCTTGGCACAGGTGCTTATAGTCCTGGATTGACTCGTACAGGCCCCACAGCTGGCACAGCAGGGACATGTCCAGCTGCCGCAACCCCACCTGCAAAAGACTGAGGGTGGGCTGGGGTTGGGGTCCAGGCCACCCTCAGTCCAAACGACAGCGCTAGCCAATCTTCTCACACTTTCTAAGCACAAGTTTTTGTGGACATAGATGCCACTTGCAAGCTGTGAATATTTGGACAAGTCACTGATCCTCATTTGTAACATTCATCTAGCAGGATGAAATGAAAAAAGACGAGTAAAGCATTTAAAAATACATGGCAACTATTGCCATAGACGGTAATTATAATTGTTACCATATCCCCTCACTGAAATCCAAACCACACGTTTCTGGTTTCGCGCCACTGTGCTCTGCCCCGCCCCGGGACCCTCGTGCTCAGCAGCAGCCCTCCCCTCCAACCCCTGGACCGGGGCCCAGCTACTAACCATCTCCTTGCGCAGCGCCGCTAATGCCGAATCGAGGTTGACAGGGCGACGCAGGGCGGGGGGACCGGCGGCGAGTCCCGCGTTGGCGGCGCCGCGGGGCCCGTCCGGGACACGGGAGGCACGGCTCAGCTCGTCGTGGATGCGGCTGCGCTGGCTGTAGACGCGCTCCAGCTCCCGCCACGAGCCCCCGCTCGCGTTAAGGAGACCGCTGAGGCCGCGCGGTAGCGGCGGTAGCCCGGCCAGGGAACAGCCTGCGCCGCTCGGCGCCTCGGCCAAGGGCAGCCCATTCATGGCTGGTCCGGCGCGGACAAAAATGCCGCCTCCTTCCCCTGCAACGCTCCGCCCGGGATTCCACCCGCGGGCCCTGAACCCCGCGGCTCCTCCAGCGGAGCTCGGCCGCCGCCCGCAGGCCGCGCTTTGTTCCTTCCCCAACGCCTCCGACTCCGCCCCTACCCAACCCCCTCCGCGTGGGCGGGGCCTCTTTTAAAAGGGCAACGAATGTGGGACCCAGTCGCCCCAAGTCGTGGAAAGCCGAGTAAGGGGAACAGGGCACAGATAGAAGGGAGGAGGAAAAAGGCCAAAAGCGGCGGGCACGGTTCCTTCAGTTCTTTATGCTCCCTCCCCAACACTGTGTTTAATTATTCTGCCCAATTATAACTCCCAAGGAAAAGAATCTAGAAGTGGGGGTCAGAAGGCTGGGGTAAATCCATACTTGGTCCCTAATGTGAAACCTGACGCCCTGTCAGTGTCTGTATACCGGAGGAGGAGATGGGAAAGGATGACGGTGTCAGGACGCTTCAGGGAAGCAGCAGCAGTTACCAAGGGGACTGGAATCCCAATCTCACTCAAGGGCGGGGGATGAGCACTGGATGGCTGAGGAGGCTGCAGGGGTGCTGTGGAGGTCCATACCTCTTATTCCTGCCTCTGAGGAGGCAAGAATCACATAGTCCTCTCCCTCCCCCTCATCCTCTGAGTGGGGAAACTGAGCAGAAACAAGCCCAACTCATCTCTCAGGCCATCAAGGAGAGCAGGCAGCGGTAGGGCAAGAGGCCAAAAGCAGGAAAAAGGCGAGTGGCGCTGGGGCTGGCATGCACACTCAGAATCAAGAAAAGAACAAACCACACAAAAGGAATAGCTGTTTTTCTAGAGGGTTTTTCTCATGAGGGGGTCTCTTAGTGTTGCAGCTGTTGCAGGCTGTGCAGGGCCTCAGCACAAGCCCGGATAAGGCTACACAGCTGGATGCTAGTCTCCAGGGAGGTGCTAGAGCCCAGTTCAGCTGAGGCCCAAGTCAGCTTCTGCAGGAGGGCCTCCTGTGTGCAGGTCAGGATATCTGCATCTGGAGGCACAGCAGGAGGGGGCGGGACCTGGGCTGCCTTGAGCCCTGCTGCAGCCCCCTCACAGTGCTCTGGGCGGGGTACTGCGGGCTGAGGAGTGGGCCGAGAGCCTGTGGGGAGCTCTGAGGCAGAGGCGAGTTGGTGCTCCCGAGCTTGGGAGAGGGCGGCCTGGGCATTCAGAGCTAAGAGAGGAGAGAAAGCGGGTGGAATAGTCAGGATGCCTGGCCCACCTCAGCCCTGAGCCACCTCCTTACTCTCTACTGCTCTGCTCTTTCTGTGCTTGAAACGTTTTCCCTGACACTCTATAGGGCAACTCATTCATTATCTTCTTTGTATCAGATTTGCTTATGTCCTTGACTCATCTCTCCCATCAGGACTAGGCCTGATTGAGCTCAGATTCTCCAATAGTGTATGGCACACAGGAAGTACTTACTCAATGCTCTTACTGAATGACTGCTCCTCTCTACAGCTGTAAGGAGAAAGCCCCAACCACAGACTCCACTGTCACCTCCCAGGACTACTGTTCCCAGACCTCTATCACACTTCTCCACCAAGCACACTTGGCCCCTCACCCGGATTATCTTTATCCACGTCTGAATCGAGCTCCTGACATGCCACGCAGTAGATTTTCCGCTGTTTGTCTTGGAGGAGAATCGTCTAGGGGGCAGAAAACACAGGGGTCAGGCGTGAGACGTTGGGCAATGGGGTCCAGAGAGTCGAGTTGGGGAAGGGCTGTGCAGCCTAGTCCGGGGACCCATCCCCGACCCCACGTCCCAAGTCTCTCCTCACCCCGCAGTCCGCGCACGTCTCGCCCAGCATGCGGTAACCACGCAGCAAGTAGTCGCCCATAAGCCGGGAGATGCGATCCTGCCGTTCCCGTCGCGCTTGCAGCACCTTCGTTTCCGCTTCGGTCGGAGGCTCCCAGGAGAAATCGTCGACTTCTGGGGGAAGAGGGACACAAGGCACCGGGGGGTCTTGCCGAAGCAGGCTGCCTCCCGTACCCCGCAGCCGCAGGCCCCCGCAGCTCAAGTCCTCACCAACGCCGTTCACAGCCATGTTGCCGTTGTCGCCGCTAGGCTCACCGGAAGTGACGCACAGGCAGAGCGCCTTCCGCTGGTTCCGCCCCCTCCATGTTGCGCAAAGAGTGATGGCGGAAATAACGCACAGAGTGCTCCTGGGACGTCGCTATGCCCATAGTAGGGCGTATCTGCTGCAAGCTTGACCCTGCGCAGTTCGCGCACCCCAGCGGCTGTCCCGTAAACAAAAACTTTCGACTGGCCGCGCCTCAGGAGAGACGTCTCCGTGGTAACTTGACTCAGGTCGCAGGACCCGGAAGTGGCTGCTTAGGGTCGCCCTTCCTGCCCGCCGCAGAGGGAGGGAACCAGTTGGCTCGAGAAATTCCTGCTGGCCTCCGCCTTCCTTGGGGTTTCCCTTTGGGGCGTCATCACAACAACACCCTTGATAATAACAAACGGCCCCTTGCGCGCGCGTGGAGCCCTTTCAGGCCTCAGTACTTCTCACTTCAGTCAGCAAGGCAGGCCAGGCGAGGATCGTTCTTGCTTTCTGTACCTTTCAGCCTATTTGTATGCTTGGTGTCTCAGTCTGCCCACCCACTACCCCAAGACCTAGGGCTGATGCGAAGTCAGCCACTAACTTTTCAAGTTAAGCCCTCAAATAACCTGCTGACCGAAAAGCATTTTACTGACCATGCACAGTTCGGGTAGCAGCCGCAGCTGAGTAAATGCATGCTGGAGAGTGGGGGTGAGGGGCTTATTACATATGCCTGTAACCTTTATGCTTTTCTTGGGTGGGTGGCTATTAAAATTACTAGTGCTCCCTAACATTGGTCTTGGTTATGTTTTTCTCTTCTGTGTTCTTTTCCATACACATCCTCTGCCTTATTAGGTCTGGAGAAGCCAGATGGTGCAGGCAGTGTTCCCCAAATGTGCAGCCTGAGGTGCCTCAAGGCTGTACACCAGGGCGGTGGAGAAGGAGCTAGGGCGTAGATTCCCCACAATCTCATCAACAAGCTCCCCGTTTGATTAGACGGCACATGCTTCTGCAGTCTTACCTGAAGATCGAGTGCCCTCCTCCTGGCCCCATCCTCCTCCCACATAGACTCTCTGGAACTGCCATTTTCTGACCCTTGCTGCCTCCTGCTTACTTGGAGAGCCCTGTGCCCCTCTTTTTTTTTTTTTTCTCCTGTGCCCCTCTTCACTCTCTCCATCTACCAGCAGGATCTTCAGCAGCAGTGTACCTGACTCAGGGCCTGACCCCAGGTCGGCTCTGCCAAACTGACAGAGGGATTCTTGAACTCTAGCCTGTATGCACAGACCCTCCAGGTCCTTACTGTCTTCAGTTCCCAGCCCCACCTTGAATTCCTCAGTGCACCCTTCTGTGTCATCATTATGGCTAATGTCTACTCCACAGCCTATTCTGCCTGGCACCAAGTGTAAGACCCTTACACGTATCCTCCCATTTATTCCATTTCATTTATTTCTCATGACAATCTTATGGGGTAGATACTACTGTTATCCCCATTTTAAAGAGCAGGAAACTGAATAATTCTTTTAAAACATAGATCATGTCACTCGTTTGTTTAAAACCCTCTGGCATTGTCCGATCACATTTAGACAAAAATCTAAAGTCCTTACTACCGTCTCCAAGGTCCTACAAATCTGGCCCTTGCATTCCTCATCTCCAACTCTCCCTGCATTCCTCCTGTCCCACTATGCAAGGGGATTCCCATCACCTTTCTCCACTCAGGGTCCCTCTCTGCTTCAAGTTCTACAGGAGGATGGACCAAGCACAGGCCTGGAATCAGGCAGGCTTGGTTTGATCCTGGATCTGCTACTTACTGGCTTGTCACCTGGAGTAATCTATTTCACCCATCTGGACTTCAATACCTCATCTGCAAAGCAGGGCCAGTCATACCTACTTAGCAGGGTTGCTGTGAGAATTTAGTGAGATGTGAGAAGAGAGGTGCTAGGAGATAGTTCTCTACCAGTCTCAAGTTTATGCATGTCTAGTAAGCAGAGACACTCCTTTTGTTCTGGACTCTCTTTTCCAGGATATTTGCATAGTGAACAGCCTTGGCCAACAGGGATAGTGGCTCCCTCTAGAGCAAAGGACTGGCAACTTACTGCCCATTAGAAAATATTTGGGTGACCTAAGCTCAAAGTTCCTCTCCTGTAACAGAACTCTGCTTGTGTATAGGCATCCATGCGAATCCATCTGTGTTGCCTTCATGCGACATGAGGGTAAGGGGAAGTGACACAAATAGGCTCACATTTATAATGCTGACTGTGCTAGGAGTAATGAAGTCCTTTGTCTCTGACCTAGAAATCTTAGGTCTTCTTCCAGCATCCATGAAATTCTGTCACTCTAACCTGACTAACCTGTTTGTTTGAAAGTAAGGTAAAATCAGAGACCTTTCACAGTTCTCCACAATTATGGCAATGAGAATGGGATGCTGACAGAAACATGTTTTTCTGTAAAAGGAAGAATGAGGACCTCATGGGCAGATTAATAGCTTCTGAAGGAAGGCTAAGGGACTCGGCAACACACATGTTAACCAAATTGTATAATCAACGAAGCAATAAATGGTCTTTGACTTTATATCCTGTTCTCAAGGAGGAATGAGGGAGGTAGTTGCAGGCCAAGTACCGAGAAGTCAGCTACCAGACATTGCCCTGGTTGTTGCTAACTCTCCTCTAGGTGGGGTTGGGGAGTGGACGGGTAGCTCCTCACAGTTTGGGTCAGCCTCAGGTCTGCCCCATTGTGACAGCCAGTACTAAGACTCACCCTGAGAGTACAGAAATTTTCACCCCTTTTCAGACAGCATTTACAGAGATGCACACACACACACACG
>NW_017731443.1:1756356-1808792 GCF_001890085.2 Hipposideros armiger
GCCTCACCCGGGAAGAGCACAATGATTATACCAACATGGGCCAGTGAAGCGACGTCCTCCACAACTAGACTGAAGAACAAAAACAGCAATTTGTCTCTGTGTCTGTTCCCCTTCCCCGATTCTCCAATGCTGTTCCCCTCCCCTAATTCCCCAATAAAATCTTTAAAAAAAAGAGAGAGATTAGAGAAAATCAACTAACGCGCAAGTTAGTTCTTTGAAAAGATCAACAAAATTGACAAACCTCTACCTAGACTGACCAACTCAAGCCCCAGTCAGCCAAATGGTGTGAACCCAGCAGCTCCTGGAAAGCAATATGGTTGTGGTTGCTGAGTCAAGGAGTCCCCACATGTGAGATAGATAAAGTCAGTAATAACCCTGCTGCCCAATAGAGGGCTTTGGATGGTGATGTTTTCAGCTAACTGTGGAAACAAATCATGGCTGATCAAACTCTCTAGATCACTTACGTAGATGCCCACACTAAGCCCTTTCTCTGATGAGACTGACAGGAATCAAGCTGTTGATTGAGCCTGCACTGCCCAGACTGTCTCCATTTCTGCCTGGATCCATCATCACACCAGATATGGCAACATGTCCACTATCATAGAGTGGACACAAAGAAAAGGGCTCTATGCTTTTGAGTCCTTCCCAGTCCTTTACAGGGGTGGGCGCATGGAAGGTCCCAGGAGTGCTGGTGGTAAAGCCAATTTACAGCAGTCATGGTAGGCAGACAAGTTGACTGGGAAGCAGTGGTCTTGGGCTCTTCCAGACCCTTCCTCACCAAAGAATTTAGTGCATCCTCACATGAGCCACCCCGACACCTGTCCCGAGCTGTGGCACTGTTGACATGGCAGTAGTTAGGCCCATTCCTGAGTGATAGTACACACAGTGGTGGTATATTCACACACAGATCAGTTACAAGCCCCCATGACTGCCTCATCTGGAGGTCAGGTTCACGTGGTAATGAGTGGCCTATGCCACATAGTTGTGGCTCTGAAAATCATAACTTACATTACTGTATTTTCACACTAACTGGCTTTGAAAATGGGTTGGCTTTTCTTCTTGTTTTTCCCTGCAATGTGAATTGACCTGATATTTCTGCGAAACAGGAAAGGCCAGTTGATATAGTGACAAAAATAATAACACTCAACTTTTGGTGTATGTTTTCTTTGGGCCAGGCACTGTGCTAAGAGTTTTTCATGAATTCTCTCATTTAATTCTAAGGACAACACAATGAGTTAGGTCTTATCATCATCCCCAATTTGCAGATGAGGAAGCTGAGGCTTGGACAAGTTAAGAGATTTATCAATGGTCACCCTGCCGGGATGTGGCAGGGCTGGGACTCCACCCAGGCACTCAGTGAACGTCTACAACCTAATTCTCACCAGTGGACTTTTCCGGGTTTAGAAGGTGGAGAAGAGTGGTGGGACTGCAGATCCTCTCTGATTCATCAAGAGTGAAGACAGAGTCCTTTCATTTTCCAATCCCATCTCTCAGTGCCCTTCATCACAGTATGTGGCATATCAGAGAGACTTAATGACAGCCACTCTCAGTGAAGTGTCATTGGAGAGAGATGCTTCAAGGCCAAATTGTCCCCTCCAGGGCTCTGTATCTTCCAACCCTCATCTTTAGAACATATGAGCAGCCCCCGCCCCCACTCCCACCTCTCACACACCCAGAGCCTTGAAGTTTCCCAAAGACACTCAGAACTCAGAGAGGCGACTCAGAGCCTGGTGCACAGTCAGCCCTCTTTCCATGGTACTTCTCCTCCTCCCCACAGGCAGCCCAGCTCCCACCAGGCAGCCCATCATGGCTCCCAGACCCAGATAGTAATGAAGAGACCTAACGTATACTGAGTATTTACTATGTGGCCAGCATCCACTAAGGACTTCCTCAATGTCAGCTCATTTGATTCCCTGTTTTATTTTTTAATTTTTTTAAAAAGATTTTTATTGGGGAATTGGGGGAAGGGGAACACACAAGTTGCTGTCATTTTTTGTTGTTGTTGTTCTTCTTCAGTCTAGTTGTGGAGGATGTTGCTTCACTGGCCCAAGTTGGCACCACCATTGCACTCTTCCCAGGCGAGGCAGATCAGTCGCCGGCCTCTGGACAGCCGCTCATGCTGGCTGCTGTCCGCTCATGCTGGCTGCTGGCTACACGGTAGCCCATGGCAACCCACCTGCCGTCGCTGGCAACTCATGGGCAGCCCAGCTCCAGGATGAGCTGCCATTCAGCATCCCAGCCGTAGAGGGCAGTGTCACTGGCCCTCATATGTGGGATCCGAACCGGGGGCCCCTGGCATCCCAAGCCAGCTCTCAACCAACGCGCCACTCGGCCAGCCCTGATTCCCTGTTTTACAATGAGGAAATGGAGGCATGAAGTTGAAGACTTTTCCCAAGTCACATAGCTGGTACAGGATGCAGCCAGGAAAAACGAACAGAACACAAGAACTGTGCTGCGCTGCCTCCCGAAACTTAACCTCCATTATGCAGGCTGCACCGCCCTGTCCAGCCAATTCCCCTAACAAGGCATCAGAAGCCTGGGTTTGAGTAACTTCGTCCAACTCCCTTGCCTTCTCCAGACCTCAAGAACCCCTCTGCACAAGGAGCCCTTCCCTAACATTTAAGCAGCCTGAACGTCCCCTGGGCTTGTGTCCTGTGGCTCCTCTTCGTCTCATTCTAGCAAAGCCCCTCATTGTACTTGGGGCCCCACCCACCTATCTTTAGGACATCTGTGGGACCCTTCTCATTCCTCCGTCCCAGGAGCACTGTATAGGTTTTGGATCGAGCAGATCTGACTTCAGTCTCTGCCCCTTATCACCAGATGACCTGTGTCTAATTGTTTCATCTTGCAGAGACTTGGTTTTCTCTTTGTAGGGTCGCTGAGAGGACAAAATCACTTAATGGTGTAAAGTGCACAGTAAATGGTAGGTGCTCTTGTGGCCTCATTCCATTCAGTCAACAAACTTCAGCAGCCTCTGTGTGCAGCCTTGTGCTAAGATCTGGAGACAAGTTTGTGCCTTCCTGGAAGGGCAGTGAGATGGACAATAAGCAAGTAAACAAAGCCATAAAGGAGAATGTTTCAGGCTGTGATGAGCTCTGGCAGGAAACAAACAGGTGATGTGAGCCAGAGGGCCAGGGTGGCTGTTTTAGAGAAAGACGTACAGAAATGCCTCCCAGAGGCAGGAACCCTGGACACAAGGGATGACCCAGGCAGGAGACAGAGCTCAGCACCTCTGAGGCTGAGGACCTCGCAGGGCCAGGTGAACAAAGGGAAGACACTGGAGGTTTTTAAAGCAGGGCAGTAGCATGGTTGGAATTAGGTTTTTTGGTTTGTTTGTTTTTTTTAGATTTTATTGGGAAATTGGGGAAGGGGAACAGTGTTGGGGAATTGGGGAAGGGGAACAGCAAGTTGTTGTTCTTCAGTCTTAGTTGTGGAGGGCGCAACTAGCTCAGCTCCAAGTCCACGCGCCATCCGGCTGCCCGTTGGCAGCTCGCGGCCGCTCAGCTCAAGGTGCTGTGTTCAATCTTAGTTGCGGGTGGGCATAGCCCACCATCCCATGCAGGAGTCCACCCAGCAACCTTGTTGTTAGGAGCACGTTCTCTCAGCTGAGCCATCCTGCCACCTGTTGGCAGCTCAGTGGCAGCTCAGCTTGGGCGCAGCTCATTGGCCCATGTGGGAATCAAACTGGCAACCCTGTTGCTCAGAGCTCGAGCTCTTAACCAACTGAGCCACTTGGCAGGCCCTGGAATTAGATTTTAAAAGGCAACCCTGGCACCAGGTAGAGGAGGGACCGGAGCAGACAGAAAGGCTGGTGAGGAGACCTGTTAGGCGGCAGAAATGATTTGGAAAGACCGCAGAGGTCATTTGGTCTCCTTGGACTTATAGGAGAACTTATGTCTTGGAGGCATGAAAATGTGCCGGTAGATTCTAGGAAGATGGGGTGGCTGGGTGTGGCGACATAGGAGATGAGGATAGAAAAGGTGGACAGGCCAACGACACCACGTGTGTGGGCTGTCACAGTCTGCCCTGCAGATCCATTGTGCATCCTTGTACAAGGCCCACGTGTGCTGTATCCCCACAGACACCCCTGCCTGCAGACTTCCTTTTTGGTTTAGCCCCTGGGAGGCCCGGGTGGGTGGGAGGCGACTAAGGTAATATTTATTTCCCCAGCTCCCTCCCTGTGGGCTGCAGGTGGACAGGTGCTGCAGGTCTCTGCTAAAGGCCACAGCTCCAGCTCCTGTGGCTCTACTTCAGGGGGAGGTAAATGGGAGAGTGGCTCCCTCTCCTAGTCCCTTCAGTGGGGCTCTGCTTCCCTCTGCTGTCCTGCATAGTCTCCTTAGGACTTTGTAAATAGTCTCTCCCTTCAGTTCCTCTCAACCACCCACCTGAGGGTGCCCTCTGTCTCCTGCTGGGTCCACATGAGCTTAAGGAGTTTGGCAATGACAATAGATAACAGTTATTGAGCACTCATTATGTGCCTACTACTGGGCTGGGGGCTTGCTTTCATTGCTCCCAGTCACTGAGTCCCCTGAGTGGCCCCTGAGAAGGGCTGTCATTACTCCCATCCTACACTCAGCAGCGTTAGACAGGGTTGGCCACACCCTCCTCCTGAAATACTCACTCTTCTTGGCTCTTCCTGCATCACACTCCTGGTTTTCCTCTCTCTGCTCCCTCCAGCTGCTCCTCTGAGTCACTTCTGACTCTGCCTCCTCTCTGTGTCCTGGGAGTGGTGGCCTCCCTGGTTCGTTCTGGCCCTCTTCTCTCCTGAGTTCAGCCCATCCTTTCCCACGGCCAGAAACGTCCCTGTATGCTGAGGACCCTGAGTCCACATCTCTAGGCCAGACATTCTGTCTGAGCTCCAGATCCCTGGGGTGAGACGCCGCCACTTGGATGACAAAAGCATCTCATCTCAGCAAGTCCCAACCCAAACCATTCATGCCACCTGCCTCTCCAGCACCCTCCACTTCACCCAGTCTCCAGATTTCACCTCCCAATTACATCTCCACTGTGTCCAAGTTCAATCTACATCAGGTCTCCTGGGATGACAGCAAATGACAGCAACAGAATCCCCTTGGGCCCTGATACAGTCCCATCGCAATGAAAACCCAGATTCCTCACGTGGCTTCCCACTTCCCAGTGCTTTGTCTCCTCCTCACCCCGTTGCGCCTCTTGCCTTCTCTTTCCTCAGACTGCCTGCAGGCTTCCCTCCGGCTTGGCTGGCTGTTCACCCATTAACTCCTGTTCCTCTTCCAGATTTTGGCTTCGAAGTCCCTCTGGCAGAGGGGCTTCCTGGACCTCCAGGTCCCACCACCACTCTTGCTCCCAGCTCCTGTTTTTCTGTCACAGCTCTAACCTCTGTTGTAGTCACCATCATGTGTGAATTGATTTGTCACATGTCCGTCTCCCCCAGTACAGAAGCTCTGGGAGGACAGGAATTGGTTCTATTTCTTAGCAAGAGTTTGGCATGTGGTAGGTTCTCAGCTTATTGAATGACTAGATCCCCACTTCACAGATGAGAAAACTGAGGCTTAGGGAGATTAAGACTCCAACCCTGGTCTGTTGACTGTACTGGGTTCCAAGGTGAGCCACAGCCACTCTCAGCAGAGGAGGGTCAGGCTCAGATGAGTGTGAGGAAAAAATTACTATCAAATGCTCAGCCACACACCTGGCAGGTGGTTGGCACTCAGTTTTATTCCCTGTCTGGATGTGTGACCCGAGTCCTGAGGGCGGGTGGGGTGCCCCTCCCACTCCCTCCTGGAGCCCCAGCAGCAGGGATCCTCTAGTACAGCGGTTCTCAACCTGTGGGTTGCGACCCCTTTGGGGGTCGAATGACCCTTTCACAGGGGTTGCCTAAGACCATCGGAAAACAAAAAGATATTTACATTACGATTCATAACAGTAGCAAAATTACAGTTATAGAGTAGCAACGAACATAATTTTATGGCTGGGGGTCACCACAACATGAGGAACTGTATTAAGGGGTCGCGGCATTAGGAAGGTTGAGAACCGCTGCTCTAGTAACAAGGGATTGCCCCATTCCACCCCTGCAACACCAGCCTGAGCAATTCAGGCAGGGCTCCACTAAAGGGTCTCCCTCATTCTCCCCAAAACTACCCAAATAAATCCACCTTCAAAGTAAAAACCTTGAGTTCCTTGGACAGGTGTGCCTGAAGACCAGTCTCTGAACACCCCCTCCCTCAGTCAGACTGCCACCCCTTGTGCCCAACAGGAGAGGGTTTGGTGCCACCCTAACTTGGCAATGTCCTGTTTTGGATGTACTCTAGTCACACCTACCCCCTGCTGAGTTCTGTGAGTCAGAGACTGAATCCGGGGGTGTCCTGGCAAGCCCCCACCTTATGGCTTGCCCCAGGACACTGCAGCCCTCCAGAGCCTCCCTTCCAGACCTGTGGACAGGCCTGGCTCCTCTTCAGCCTTGACCAAACTCAAGGCCCCTTCCCAGCCCCTGCCAACCCCTGCCCTGGAGCTCTGCTGTGCCCCTCCCCAGGCCCCTGGGCCCTCAAGCAGCACCCCCCTCCTCCCGGCTGTTAGCCTGGGAAGGGGGCCAGGCCCTGAGCTCAGACCTTGGCGATTCCAGAGTGTCTGAGGCCCACAGCCAGCCCCGCCAGCCAGGGCCAGACAAGGGGAAGGGGGAGGGGGTTTTAGGGTGGGCACCAGGAAGCCATTTGGGGGGTAGGGGGGTGGCAGGGAAGCTGGGTTTCCAGCTACTCTTCAAGACTCCGCACTGAGCTCCTGGCCAAAGGGGAGTGGAGCAGTACCAATGAGAAGTGACTTTGGGGTGGTAGGACCCCCACATGCGCAAGGGAGGCTGGGAAAAGGCTGAGGCCTGGGTTCCAGCCCCACCTGGCCTCCCCTTCCTCTTGACCCGGGCAAGGCGGCTCCTCTGCCCTCAGCCTCGGTTTCCCGCTTTAATGGAGCAGGCAGAGGTCCAGGCCGACCTCCCCGCCCCGCCCAGAAGAATCTGGCGGCCGGGCCGGCTGGCCCAGGTGAGGGCCCTCTGGAAAGTGCCCAGCGCGGCGGCGGGTTCTGGCGGGGCGGGCATCTGGGGTGGGGACCGCCCCCAGCCTCCACCCGCCTGCACCCCCTCGCTCCTCCAGGCGGCAGCGGCGACGCTTTAAACAGAGAAAAAAAACTGTCTCCCTGGCCAGGGGCCAGCGTCCCAGCCCCCTCGCCGCCGCGGCGCTGAAGCCAGGGAAAACAACTGCTCACTTCTCCCTGCGTCCTGCCCGCGCTCCCTGCGTCCCCGCCGCCCGGGAGCCCAGCCTGGCCCGGGGAGGCGTGGAGCGGGCCGGCCGCCCGGCCTTCCTCCCCTCGCTCCTCCTCTCCTCCTCGACTTGCTGCGGCCTCCTCGCGCCTGCCTCCGTCTGGGGCCTTCGCAGGCCCCGGGCCCTGTTCGTAGCCGGGCCCTTTCCCGGGCGGTGGAAGTTTCTGGGCTCCCCGCTGTCCAGCCTCCATCTCTTGGGCTCTCTTGGGACCCCGCCCGTGCCTGCTGTCCCTTCCCTGCGAGCTTCCTCTGTTCCTCTCCTTCGCGGTCCTTCTACCCTCTCCCGGGGCTCCTGGCTTGCTGCCTGCCTTGGGCACCGGGACCATAGCCCCCGCCCGGGCGCGCCCTCCGGGTCCTGCGGCCCCGGATGCCCGGGCCCCGAGGGGCTACTGGCGGCCTGACCCCTGAGATGCGCGGGGCGGGGGCGGGGGCAGCGGGGCTGCTGGCGCTGCTGCTGCTGCTGCTGCTGCTGGGCCCGGGCGGAGGGGCCGAAGGGGGGCCGGCGGGCGAGCGGGGCGCCGGCGGGGGCGGGGCGCTGGCTCGCGAGCGCTTCAAGGTGGTCTTTGCGCCGGTGATCTGCAAGCGGACCTGCCTCAAGGGCCAGTGTCGGGACAGTTGTCAGCAGGGCTCCAACATGACGCTCATCGGCGAGAACGGCCACAGCACGGACACGCTCACGGGCTCCGGCTTCCGCGTGGGTGAGGGCCAGGGGTCGCGGGCTGGGGGAGCCGGGAAGGCTGGCAACAGGACAAATGCTGGATACATGGCAGAGTTGGCCATATAACACTGGGGGCCAGGGGTACTGAGAGCAGTGGTCTGGGGACCTGGGGCCCGAGGGTGGGGGGCATCAGGGGGCTTGGGAGGCTGGAATCCGGGGACCAGAGTTGGGAGGGCTTTGACTTTACAGCTCTGGGTTAGGGCTGAGGCCTAAGGTATGGGGGTAATGCTGGGGTCCTGGATGACACAGGCCTCTAGGAAGGTGCTGGGTTCTGAGAGGGAGTCAAGGTCAGCACACAGAGGCTTTGAGGAATGTGAACTGGGGGCAAGAGGTCTCAGAGAAGGGGTAAGGCTTCCCCCAAGAAACAAACTTGCTGGAAGAAACAGGAAAAGTCTTCAAAATGTCTGAAGTCGGGTCTGCCAGGGGTAGGCACCTGCATTCCCTGGGGGGGGGAGCACTATGGTCAGGACTGGGGGTGACGAGCTTAGTTACGGGCAAAATCTCGGAGGGGAGGGGTGTTGAGGCCCGACAAGCGGGGTGCAGGCCTGGAGGTAGACGCTGGTTTGGGTCCTTAGTCCCTCCTTTTCCGGGAGTCCCATCTATGCCATTATGGGGGACTTAAGCTCTCAACGGTTCTGCCTCAGAGGCCCTCAGAGTCTCCCACCAACAGCCAACAAGCCGTCATGACTCCCCAGTTCCACCTGAAACCCACCCCTTTCCCAGCATTTCTCTTCAAAGGGCCAGGCCTGGGGCTCAGCTCTCCTCCCCCAGGGCCCTCTGGGCCAGGCAGAGGGAGGTGTCCCAGCAGTAATTACCCTCCTGGACAGGGTAATTAGGCCAGGCCCAGGATGGCACCAGCATTCTTATACATTCCTATACTCACAGACCCTCACAGACCCAAGGAACCCCACGGATGTGGTTCACAGTTCTCATGAGGAGTGTGTGTGCACACGCACGCATGGCGCACACACAAGGGCATGCATGGGCTTTGGAGTGGCACAATGTGATTAAGTACATATTTCTTTGTGCTGTTGTCTTGGGTGTATGTCTCCAGTCACTATGGGAGTGTTTTGTGAGACTGTGTTGGTGTCAGAATGAGTCTGTGAGTATGTATGTGTGCCAAGATGACTGTGCATGTGAGTGTATACAGGCCAGGCCTCCCAGGCCCCCTGGCCATCCTGCCCAGGCTGCTGTCTCCGTCCATGCTGCCCACATCCCCCAGGCTCTGCGCCCAGGCCACAGTGGGCGGGTGTCACTGGGAGGTCACCCTCACCGCTATGGGTGACTCACTGGGAGGCAGGAAGAAGATCCTGCCTCCCCCAGCCCAGGACACACCCCTTCTGCCCTGAAAGTCCTGGCCCCAAGAGACCAGGCAGGATGGGCTGGACTGGGATGCTCTCAGCCAGACCCTGATGGCCATGGATGTGGGCTGTCCCTCTGAAGCCCTCCAGGTATCCAGGAGAGCAGCACCCCCATCTTACCATTCTGCAAGTGAGGGTAGCCACAGGTAGGAGAGGGGTTGGGTCTGCTTTGTGAGCTCAGGGCCCCAAGGCTGAATGTCAGATGTAACTGTGTGTGACAGAAAGACAGAGAGCCCGTCCTCTCAGTCACTCCTTCATTCATTCCCCCTGCACCTCCTCTGGAACTCAGCGCTGAGGCAGACCTGGCCCTGCCCTTCAAAGCACCCTTTATGGTGTGGGAGACGGACATAAATATAACCAATTCAAGCAGAGCTGGGGCAAAGGGTGATAACTCAGGAGAGGGGACAGGGGTGGGTGGGGTATAAGGAGGAGAAGCTGACACTATACAGATAAGATTTGAATATGTAGAGATGGGGAACAGGGCTCTGAAGTGGAGGGAATGGCATGAATAAAGCCCTGGAGACAGATGTGGCTCCTTCGTACCAGGGAGATGAGTTCTGGGTAATGGGGTGCACGTGGAAAATGCAGAGGGGGATGGGTTGAAAGAAGGTTCGCTCTGGGCCATGGAGAGTGTAACTGTCCTTGCAAGGAAGTCAGCCATGAGCAGGAGTGTGACTATGCCAGGGCTTTGCCTGAGGCGGATTTCTAAGGGTGGTGGTGGTGCTGCTGGTATGTGAATAGGCAGGAGAGGCAGGAAGGGGAGGGGCAGAGGGCATGAGGACTGAGGGAGATGGATGCATGAGACAGTACAGAGAGGCCAGAGCTGGGGGCCGGGGGCGAGAGGGGGGAGCAGGAGAGATGGGGCCTAGAGGCTCAGTTATGAATGACTGGAGCAGGCAGGGATCCCTGGTGGTCGAAGGTCAGAGGAGGTGGGGAGTCAAGATACTGATTTCCCATAGTGTCCCCTGGGTGGAGCTGCCCCAGAAAGGTCCCGGGGAGCTGTAGCTACAGATGCGGACATCGTTGGCAGTGGTGAGGTGTGGGCCCTAGCATGGCAAGGCAGAAGGAGGGCGAGAGGAAGAGGCCAGAGTGCTGAGGCCTGGATCAGGGAGAATTTAGAAACGGAGGAAGCCCCAGGTAGAGATCACATTCCCAGGAAAGGCCCGAGGAAAGCTGGAGGAGGAAAAGGCTATTCTATCATCATCATTTGCTACTACTTATTAAATACCCTTTCTATACCAGGCACTGCGCTAAGCATTTGTACAGGCATTACCTCATTTAATAGACAACATCCCCACAGATGAGGACACTGAGGCACAGGGAGGGGAAATAAGTTGCTTAGAGCCAAACAGATGACAAATGGCCTCCTAGCTAGGATTTAACTCCAAGACTTGAAGCTCCAGAAGTCAGCATGGGTAGGATGTTGGGGAACACAGAGGTCCGTTTCTGTGTGTGCATGATGTGTTACAAAAACCAGCTTCTGAAGAACAGTGTCAGTGGATGGCCAGGAAGTAGGAAGGAGTGGGGAACACAGGATGTGGGTGAAGGACTGGGCCTGGGTGCTGGGGGTGTGGGTTGGCCTATGCCCTGATCCACCTCCCCTCCCCAGTGGTGTGCCCTCTACCCTGCATGAACGGCGGCCAGTGCTCCTCCAGAAACCAGTGTCTGTGTCCCCCGGACTTCACGGGTCGCTTCTGCCAGGTGCCGGCCGGAGGAGCTGGTGGGGGCACCGGCAGCTCAGGTCCTGGGCTGGGCCGGGCCGGGGCCCTGTCCACAGGTGCACTGCCACCCCTGGCTCCGGAGAGCGAGTCTGTGGCCAGCAAACATGCCATCTATGCGGTCCAGGTGATCGCGGATCCACCGGGGCCTGGGGAGGGGCCCCCTGCCCAGCATGCAGCCTTCCTGGTGCCCCTTGGGCCAGGACAGATCTCAGCAGAAGGTACCAGGCCACGGGGAGACCCGGGGAGGCTGATGTGGGTGGGCGGTAGGGTGGAGGGACCTGGGCAAAGGCCAGCCCTGCAGGAGTTCCACGCTGCCACCTGGTGTGGAGCAGTCCTGAGGCCACCGTGCCCCGCCCCCCAGTGCAGGCCCCGCCCCCCGTGGTGAACGTGCGTGTCCACCACCCGCCTGATGCCTCCGTCCAAGTACACCGCATTGAGGGGCCGAATGCCGAGGGTCCAGCCCCCTCCCAGCACCTGTTACAGCACCCCAAGCCCCAGCACCCTCGGCCACCCACCCAGAAGCCTCTGGGCCGTTGCTTCCAGGACACACTGCCCAAGCAGCCTGTGAGTGAATCCACAGTCCCGGCTGTACCAGTGGTGTGGTCTCTCAGGGTTGCGTTGTCCCAACTCACAGAGATGGCTCAAAACTGGGGTCTATGGGATGAAGAGGGAGGAAAAGGGTCTCAGGAGGGAGGTCCGGTGGGGGCTGGGTGCCCAGTGACCCTGTCCATACTCCTCCCCCTAGTGTGGCAGCAATCCGCTCCCTGGCCTCACCAAACAAGAGGACTGCTGTGGGAGCATCGGTACCGCCTGGGGCCAGAGCAAGTGCCACAAGTGCCCCCAGCTGCAGTGTGAGTGCCTGTGCTCAGGGACACCCCCACTGCAGGGGGGACCCATTCATACCCCTCCCAGCCCAGTGCTGCCTGAGCTTCCCACTGCCCACCAAATTCCTCTCTACATCCCACTCTGCCCCTCCCCTGTGCCCTCCCTTTCCTCCCTGCAGGCACTCCCAGTGCCCTCCCCCGTCATGCTGTCCTCTCTCTGCAGACACAGGGGTGCAGAAGCCAGGACCTGTACGTGGGGAGGTGGGTGCTGACTGCCCTCAGGGCTACAAGAGACTCAACAGCACCCATTGCCAGGGTATGGCCAGCCAGGAGATTCTGTGGGCTGGAGGGGCAGGCCGGTTGTCCCTGGGGGGAGGGCCCATGGCGAGTGGGGGAGGAGGCAGGGCTGGGGCAGGACCCTGAGGTTCTTGGAGCAGCTTGCTGTCACCCTATGGCCCCAGACTAGAGGAACCAAACTCCCACTTACCACAGACATCAATGAGTGCGCAATGCCCGGCATGTGTCGCCATGGTGACTGCCTCAACAACCCTGGCTCCTATCGCTGTGTCTGCCCACCCGGCCATAGTTTGGGCCCCTCCCGCACGCAGTGCATTGGTGAGACTGAGGGTTTGGGTCCCGGGAGGTCACAAGGCATGGGCAGGAGGGGTAGGGCTACAAGCAGCAGGATCAGAGGTCACAGAGGTCAGAGTGGGATCAAGGGTTGACTATAGGAGGAGCAAGGCCTAGAGCAGATAGAATCAAGGATCAGCAGGGTCAAGAATCACGTGGGATCTGGAGTTAGAGGTCACATGGGGTCAGGGACTATATGGAGTCAGGGTCATATGAGATCATAGACTTGGATGGGAGATCATAGACTTGATGGGTAGGAGGTATAAAGTCTAGAGCAGCTAGAATCGGGTCATAGAGGTGTCAAGGGTCACATGAGATCAGCGTAACACAGGTTCAGGGGTCACATGAATTCAGGATCATATGGGGTCAAGAGCCACATGAGGATCAAGGGTTATTTGGGCCAAAGAGGCAAGGTCTGGAGCAGCTGGGAAGAGGGACGTGGGCAGTGTTCAGGCGCCCATGTCCATCACTGGCCCCTGCAGCGGACAAGCCGGAAGAGAAGAGCCTGTGTTTCCGCCTGGTGAGCCCTGAGCACCAGTGCCAGCACCCGCTGACCACGCGCCTCACCCGCCAGCTCTGCTGCTGCAGTGTCGGCAAGGCCTGGGGTGCACGGTGCCAGCGCTGCCCGGCTGATGGCACTGGTGAGCCTGGGCCTGTGGGCCTAGGGGCTGGCTGGCTGTGTGCCTATCTAGGAAACACTCACTTCTCTGCCCCTTGCTCTGGCCACAGCTGCCTTCAAGGAGATCTGCCCAGCTGGAAAGGGGTACCACATCCTCACTTCCCACCAGACGCTTACCATTCAGGGCGAAAGTGACTTTTCCCTTTTCCTGCACCCTGACGGGCCACCCAAGCCCCAGCAGCTCCCTGAGATCCCCAGCCGGGCGCCACCACCTGAGATCACAGATGAAGAGAGAGGTCTGATCTGACCCTTTCCATTCTTTGACAGATGCTGAACCCCTAGACCTGACCCCTTGACCCCTGATCCATGGACATAACCTCAGAATCTAACCTCTAACTCTTAATACCTGTTCTAACCATTGACCCCAAGAGCTGATTCTCTCACCCCTAACCAAGATTGTAACCCCAGGATTTAACCCCTAATCAACAGTATCTGACCATCCATTGCCCTCCAGATCTGTTCCTCTGGCCCCAGAGCCCTTTGATTTCCAGACGAGGGCATTGATTCAGCCCAAATGCTGGCCCTAGAGCTGACTCTGACCCCTGACCCAGGGATTTGACCCTAACTATTAGCTCCTAAGCCTTGTTCTATAACCCAGAGACCTTGATCAACCATCACTCCCCATATCTGTTCCCCTGACCTGTGATGCAAACACTCGCTGACCCCAGGATCTAACCCTTGACACTTGACCCAGACACATTATTGTTGAACTCTTAGAGACCTTAACCACAAATACCCAACTGCTGATCCCACACTTGACTCTCTTCTCCCAGCCCAACACTTAATATCCCCATCTTTTTCCCTTTTAGGGGTGAGCACCAACTCAGTGAGTATGAGAACCCATGTGGGAGGGACAGGAAGGTCAAGGAGACACGGAGGGCTTATGCTGCTGTCACCTGCAGCCAGTGATGGAGGAGCAGTCAGCACAGCAAAGCCATCCAACCGCCACCACATCTGCTGCCCGGCCTTACCCCGGTGAGATGGGCACTTCAGGGACCAGTCCTCAGGCGCTGTCACTGCTGGGGGCAGGTCACAGCCTAGGCTGGAGGGGGGTGGGGGTGGGGTGGCTCGGTGAAGCTGGGTGTGAAGTTCCCAGCTGATGGCCTTCCGAGAGAGGGGCGGCTCTTCCACCCTTCCCACCTCCTAACGGGTGTGCGTGCGCTGCTGCTGCTGCTGCTGCCCCCAGAGCTGATCTCCCGGCCCTCGCCGTCCACCGTGCGCTGGTTCCTGCCGGACTTGCCCCCTTTAGAGATCGCCCCTACTCAGGTCACAGGTAAGACCCGCCCACCTAAGCCACGCCCTGAGCAAGGCACGCCCCCTAGCTTTGTTTTCCTCCTCTCCTACCTCCCTCCAGTCATTTCCCGTGATAACGCTTATCCAGGGCTTAACAGTGTGCAGCAGGGACCCTACTCCGCTCTCAAATGATCTGGGCATTATGGTGCTCAATCCAGTCCGAAGGCATTTATTCCTTCATTCATTCAACTAATATTTATTGAATACCTACTATGTGCCAGGCACTGTTTAGGAGCTGGGGATACAGAAGTAAACAAAACAGACATAAATTCCCTCTTCTTGCAGAGTAGGCAGACAAACAAACAGATCAACGAGTGAAAATCTAACCTGTGTCATAACTGCTATGAAAAAATAAATCAGAGAAGAAGAAAGGAAGTCTGGGGGTTGTGATCATTTGTAGGGGGGCAATGAGAGAAGGCTTTCTGAGCAGGGCTTTAAAGATTGTTAGAAATTAAAGAGGAGTAGGTTGGTGAAAAAAAACAAAAAACATTCCAATTGAAGTTTGGGTAAAGACATGGAAACATGAAACACTAGTGGAGGAGGGAGAAACCACACACAGATCAGTGTTTCCGAACCAGGGAAGGGCTGGTGCATGGAGCCTTGTGAAGAGGCTTGGGTTTGACACCAAAGGCTGTGGGAAGTGTCTGTAGGGTTTTGGGCATCATAATAATTGCTAGCTATGGCTGAGCAATCGCCCTCTAGCCAGGCACTGACTAAAGAGTTTTACATACTAAATATCATTTAGCTTTCTCATAATCTGTGAAGTGGGCACTGCTGGCCTCATTTTCTGATGAGAAAGCTGAGGCTCAGAGAGGTTCAGTAACTTGCCCCAGGTCACACAGCTGAGCCAGATTCAAGCCCATGACTGTGTATACTCTAAAGCCACATGGGAGCCACCAGCATGATTGAAACCCAGAAGCTAGATTTGCTCCTAGGGTAAGAGCTCAGGTGGAAGGTAGCTGGCCTAGAGGCCTGCACAGATTAGGACAACCTCGTGACAGCCCTGAGCGCTGTGGGAATGTGGAGGAAGCGGCACCTGGGGAGGCTTCTCAAAGGAGGGGGTGTTAAGAATGCCTAGGGAGAAGCACTCTCAGCAAAGAGAACAGCCTGCAAAAGCCCACTGGCCAGGTGTGTTTGGGGTGGGGCAAAGTTCAGTATCAAGGCCTGAGTTGCATGGGTTAGGGGGCAGAAGCAGGGGAGGGACCAAAAGGAGGGAGAGGAAGGAGGCAGGAAGTCCTGGGACTGGTGACAAAGAGGGTGAGGGGGATTCCTGGATCTGACCACCTATGCACAACCATGGGGCACACCACAATTTCCTGGAAACCAGTTCCTGCCTGCTTTGGGAGGGGAAGCAAATCAACCATTCTGGAATGGGGGGCTCGGATCCCTGAAGCAAGGGTGGTTGGGGGTGACCCGGCTAGAGGAATTTGGTGTGACTGAGGCTTCAGGGTTTAAAATATTGAGGTGACTGGGGACAGGGTATAGTGAGTGGGAGAGTGTACCAAGGTGTCCTGGAGTTGATGTCAGGGACCTGGGGTCATGGTTTGGGGTAATCTGGGATGGAGGTGTAGGAAATCCTAGGATTGGGGTGTAAGGTGTACAGGGACCTAAGGTCACAGTGTGAACAGGCTCAGGTATCCAGGTCATTAGGAATGGGGTATTGAGGTCTGCATTGGGAACATGGCAGAAAGTGAGTGCTCTCTGCTGCGCCCCTGACCTGCCACTGCCCCACTCCCTCACCCTGGCCCGCAGAGACAGACGAGTGCCGACTGAACCAGAACATCTGTGGCCACGGAGAGTGCATCCAAGGCCCCTCCGGCTACTCCTGCCATTGCAACCCGGGCTACCGGTCGCACCCGCAGCACCACTACTGCGTGGGTGAGAAGGGGCGTGTGGGTGGCACGGGGGCGGCCATGGCTCACAAGACCCCTTTGACGTCTCCCCGCTCGCGCCTCCTTCTCAGACGTGAACGAGTGCGAGGCAGAACCGTGCGGCGCTGGCAGGGGCATCTGCATGAACACCGGCGGCTCCTACAACTGCCACTGCAACCGCGGCTACCGCCTGCACGTGGGCGCCGGGGGGCGCTCGTGCGTGGGTGAGCAAGGCCGGAGCCGGGACCGCGCCGGGGCTGAGTGCATGGGGGGGGGGGCTCTCCTCCTGACCACAGCGGAATCCCCTCCGCTGTCCCTTGCACTCCGCTCGCGCCCCCTTCCTCCCGCTCAGACCTGAACGAATGCGTCAAGCCCCACCTGTGCGGCGACGGCGGCTTCTGCATCAACTTTCCTGGCCACTACAAGTGCAACTGCTACCCTGGCTACCGGCTCAAAGCCTCCCGACCGCCCCTGTGCGAAGGTGCGGGAGACGCCATCCAGACCGACGGGGATCCTCAGCTGTCCCTTGACCTGGGGTGGGGGCGGAGAGCCTGAACTCTCTTTGCCCAGCTCAGAGCCTCTTAGAGGTTGGGGTCCGGGAGCCCAGAGGGGCTGGTTTGCCTTGTTGCTCTGTGACGGAGAGAGGCCCTGCCGAGGACCCTGAGTGCCTGGCTGGCCATGTTGTCCCTAAACGGGTCTTCCTCCCTCCCGCGCAGACATCGACGAATGCAGAGACCCTAGCTCCTGCCCGGATGGCAAATGCGAGAACAAACCCGGGAGCTTCAAGTGCATTGCCTGTCAACCCGGCTACCGCAGCCAGGGGGGCGGGGCCTGCCGCGGTGAGGCGGGGGGTCCCTAATAGGATAGAGGGCGGGGCTTCGGGGGCAAATAAAAGGGGCCGGTTGCGGAGTTGCCCCCAAGATGGGGTAGAGTCGGCACCGGCCTAGGCGAAGGCAGGGATAGTGGCCGTGAGAGTCCCCTCGAGGGTGGTGCCTCCAGGGAATAGAGATTCCCCCCCATCTCGGGAAGAGGGGACCCCCCATATCTGCACAGTCCGAGCCAAGCCTTCTTCTCCGCAGACGTGAACGAGTGTGCCGAGGGCAGTCCTTGCTTGCCCGGCTGGTGTGAGAACCTCCCAGGCTCTTTCCGCTGCACGTGCACCCAGGGCTACGCTCCAGCACCGGATGGCCGCAGTTGCCTGGGTGAGCTCCAGCCCTCCCCCGCAATGCCACCTGTTACCCACTCACGCACCGGAAGGTGGGGACTGGGTCACCCGGTCTCTCAGACGGTTGTGCAGGAGGTAGCTAATTCACCCCTCGGTTCACTGATCTATTCACTCATTTTCTGAACGAACCCGAGGAAGGGCCACCAGACTTTCAACGTAGGACGTCTTAGGAAGCAAAGCTTGAAGATGCGTTTGCAAAGCACATTAAATTCGAAGAAAAAAAAAAGATATAAAAGCAGGATGGGTGGGGGGGTGAGTAGTCCCAGTTACATTAATGTTTCTTATGCGCCAGAGGCCCCCTGGGGGCTGGGATATCAAAAACTGGGGAACAGGAGACTAGAGCGCAGGGCTTTTTGGAATGGAATTTGGGTACTCCTGGGAAACACCAGTGGGGCTAGGAAGAGGAGAGGCCTGAATTGTCTTAAAAGATCAATGGGAATTAGCCAAGCAAAGAAAGGTGAGAGGAATAGCACGCCAGGCAGAGGGCTCAGCATATGGTGGACTCAGGTGAAAAACAGCGCAGAGTGTGCTGGGAATTGTAAGGTACTAGCAGTGGATGGGGGCTGAGGCTGGCTAGTGAGGGGCAGGTCCCCATCCCTTGGAGGGTTCCCTAAGCACACCACCAGGAGGTTAAGCTTCATCTGAGGGTGTTATGAGGCACCTGAAGCATTTTAAAGGGAGTGACAAGATTCACCAATTGCTCTAGAAAGTTCCCTGATGCCAAATGTGGAGAATGACTGGAGGTCTGTTGGAGAGACTCAAGGCAGAGACATTGGTGGATGCGAGGAGAGTAGTGGCCTCAGGATGGTCATGAGATAATGTGATATTAGAGGAAATTACCTTGTTATCTGGATGTCCAGGTGAGGGAGACAGGCAAACGAGGGACCCTCCAGGTTTCTGGTTTGGGTCACTCAGTCGGTGGTGCTGTTCACTGGGATAGGGTCCCCAAGAGTGGGGCATGTATGAGAAGGAAGACACTAAGTTTCATGTTGGATGAATTGAATGGGTGGCCCCTGTGGGCCTCTTGGGTGGACATGCCAGCAGATGGTGAGCCATAAGTTGGAAGCCTTGGGGCAGACATGCCCACCCGGAACTGTGGACTGTGGGGGCTATCGAACTTTTGGGTGCACCTGCTCAGCCAAGGAGGGGGGACCAGTGAGGGAAGACTTGGAAGAGCCTTGGAGACACTGCCACATAAGTGGCAGGCAGGGGAATAGGAGCGGGAGGGGTGGTAAGAGGGCTCAGGGAACACTAGCCAAGAAGCTGGGTAGGGGAGGCTTCCAGGGCAGAGGTGGATGAGCTAAATGCAATAGAGAGGTTCTTGTAAAATAAGGTCCCTGGTGGCCTTGACTGGGTGGCTTCTGTGGCATGATGGGACCAGGAGATGCAGGCAGCACATGAGGAAGAGAGAGCTGGGGTCACTGGATGGGGTTAAGGCTGTAGGCTGAGGAGATGCCAAGAAGGTGGATGAGGGGATAACAGGGGCAGCTGGGAGAGGAGCAATGGACAGGAGAAGGGACAACGCTTGCTCTAACAGGACCAAGAAGGGAATGGATGTAGATAGTGATTTTTAGGAGGTTAAAAGTGATTACCGGGCTGGCCGAGTGGCTCAGTTGGTTAAGAGCTCACTCAAGAGTTTGAGCTCTGAGCAACAGCGGTTCGAGTCCAGCCTGAGCTGAGCAGCCGCTGAGCTGCCAACAGGTAGCAGGATGGCTCAGCTAAAAAAAAAAGTGATTACCGTAATTCTCTCAATAAACAGTAAAGGGCCTGAGTTGAGTAGGGGACTTGAGGAGAACAGTCAAGGTTTGGAACTGCCCTAGGGACTGGTCCGAAGTCAAGGCTTGAGAGGAGGGGAGAGGATGGCACTAGCCACACTGAGGATCTATATGGCCAGGCTGGAGGCCAGAGCGAGTGGCTGTGGCCCAGTGTGTTCAGCTTGGTGGCTGGCTCCAGCCGGACCCAGCACCCAGGATCCAGAGGCCTAGAGGCAGGCCATGGCTCTGACTTTGCCAGACATGAAGAGGGAAGAGAGGTGTTCACGGGCCTCTGCAAGAGAAGGTGGAATGGGGGACTTGAGAACAGCTGAGGCAGTGGGAAGGAAGCAGCATCTGAGGCATGTCCAAGGTAGGGCCGATCCCAGCCCTTTGTCCCAAAAGCAAGTGGCTGGCATTGAGGTGAAGGTCATGGGAACTGAGGGATCAAGGAATGTAAGGTCAGAGGCTGGGCCTGGCCGTCCACATGGATGTTGAAAACTCCTAGGATGGGGAGGAAGACAGAGGGAGAGGGATTAGGAAGGTGTGTTCTGACAGCAATAGAATAGAGAAGGTGGAGGCTGGTATGGGGCCAAGGGCACCTCCGAGGAAGAGCATGGCTTGGAAGGGGTCTAGAGTGTGGGCAACAACCAGCTTCCAACAGAAAGGACTCCGGAGAAGCATATTCTCAAGGGGAGCCAAGTTCCTTTACTGCACAAGCAAAAGAAATTACTCTGTGAGGACAAAGACATAGGGAAGCTTATTTACATGGGAAGAAAGGGAGCCATGGCAGGTGAGAGTGAGAGCAGAAAGTGAGAGCAGCTGGGGCAAGGAAGCCCAGGGCAGCAGGGGAAGCGGGGACGCAGGAGGGTGCCTCTTGTTGGGCGAAGACGAATGAAGGAGCGGGAGGCCTGAGCTCTTTGGAATCAGACACGGCCAGGGTCCCTGGCAGCACCTGGCCTAGTCACCAGGGCATGGTGTGACACACGGGAGGGGGTGAGGGTCCCATGCGTCTCTTAAGCTCCACTGGCCTTCATGCTTGTGCTCCAGGCATGGGCAGGAGTGGGAAAAGGGTAGCAAAGGCTCTAGACCCCCCACACACACACCTTGATCCTGACCCTCAGATACTCCATGTGTCCTGCAGATGTGGACGAGTGTGAGTCTGGGGATGTGTGTGACAATGGCATCTGCACCAACACACCAGGCTCCTTTCAGTGTCAGTGCCTCTCTGGCTATCATCTGTCAAGGGACCGGAGCCGCTGTGAGGGTAAGGGGGGCCTAGAGCTGGGGGGCTGACCTGTTCCTCCCTACCCTAGGACCTCCACTGCCCAGACCCCAAGTCCAGAAGCTAACTGTAAACAAGCCGGGCACTCCCATGTCTAGCCCCCATCGAGATCTAAGATGGGACATGGGGTGTAGGCCCCACCTGGGGCTCTGTGGGAAGCCCTGGCAGCCTCAGACTGTGTGAGGGGGTCAGCCCCTGAGATTCTCCACCTCTTTGATCCCGTACAGACATTGATGAGTGTGACTTCCCAGCAGCCTGCATTGGGGGTGATTGCATCAACACCAATGGCTCCTACCGATGTCTCTGTCCCCAGGGGCACCGGCTGGTAGGGGGCAGGAAGTGCCAAGGTATGAGGGTACTGGGTGTGAACCCCTGAGGAGGAATGGCAGGGAGCAGTAATCTCCTAGACACACTGTTGATCTGTCTTTCCATCTATCCGTCCACTCAGCCATCCTTCCACTCTTTCACCTAGAATAACAGTAACAGTAACAATAATTACATGGTGCCTACTATGTGCCAACTCACCCTTACATGCATTCATCTAACAAGAGTTTACTGAGATCCTACTATTTGCCAGATGCTATACTATGTACTAGATATTGAGCAATGACCCGGGGCTCCCAGCTAGGGGGCTGACATATAAACTGATCCTTACAGTTCAGGGTTCTGGGTGCCAAAAGAGGTTTGGACTAGTGATTAATTGCAATGGAGAGGTGACAGTGCATCCCAACTTGAAGCATAAATAGGTTCCCTAAAGCATAAATAGGTTCTCTAAGAAGAGAGAAGTAAGGGATGGTATTTCAGGCCCAAAGAACGGTATTTGCAAAGCACAGAGATTTGGAAGGAGCTGGTTGTTTTTAGGGGAGAGTAGACACCTGTGCCCTAAACATAGAGTTGAGGTTGTTGGTGGTTTAGAGTAAAGGGTGATAAGACTTACAGATATTGAGAGACCAAACTGAAAAGCTCTCAAATGCACAGCTGAGAATTAGGACTTCATTCTGTTGTCAGTAGGAGCCATTAAAGGTTCTATGAAGAATACTGTAGCGAATGTGGACTATCTGCTCACAATAACTGCAAATTCACTTCCAGGATTCATAGTCTCCCTATGTTCACACACCTACCCACATGCAGGCAAACACGAATGGAATTCCTATTGTATGTACTTTGAAATCAAAGTGGAAATTCGGGTTCTGAACTTGTGAGAGGCCCTTGAGGCTCACCCCCAGGAAAAGAGGGGCTTGTTTCCCTCTGAGCAGCTTTTCCTGCTCCCTTCACTCCCTGCAGACATAGATGAGTGTAGCCAGGACCCAGGCCTATGCCTTCCCCACGGGGCCTGTGAGAACCTGCAGGGCTCCTATGTCTGTGTCTGCGATGAGGGCTTCACGCTCACCCAGGACCAGCATGGATGTGAGGGTAAGTGTCTTGGGGCTCTTTTCTCTGACCAAACAACCCCTGAGCTGCAGCTGGGATTCAGAGACGTATCCTGGTCCCACCTCTTGAATTTTGGGAACAGGAAGAGATCTCTTTTGCCTGGGAAAGTCTGGTGGGGCCAAACCTGGCAGAAGGGCCTTGAATGCCACATTGAAGATGGCCCGCACTAGGCAGCTTTGGGGGTCCAGGCAATGTGGGAGATCAGAGGGATGCCGTTGGTGGGCAGTGTGGACAGGCAGAGATAGTCTGCAGGACTCTGAGCTGCCCTCCTCTCTCTTCAGAGGTGGAGCAGCCCCACCACAAGAAGGAGTGCTACCTTAACTTCGATGACACGGTGTTCTGCGACAGTGTACTGGCCACCAATGTCACCCAGCAGGAGTGCTGCTGCTCACTAGGGGTTGGCTGGGGAGACCACTGCGAGATCTATCCCTGCCCAGTCTACAGCTCAGGTCAGAAGCCGGCAGGCCCTTTTCCTTCCTAGAGCCTCAGTTTCTTCATTAGGAAACGGAATGGGGGAAATGGCCCCTCCCTGGGTAGGTGGGAAATGAGTCAGAGAGCTCCGACTTGAGCCCGCCGGCCAGCACGCTCGCGCTCATCCTCCCTCCTTCCCCTCTTCCCCTCCCGCTCTCTCCTTGCAGCTGAGTTCCACAGCCTCTGCCCAGACGGGAAGGGCTACACACAGGACAACAACATTGTCAACTACGGTATCCCAGCGCACCGTGGTAAGTCCCCACACGGCTCCGCCCACCAAGGTTTGGACCGCCCCCGTCCCTGCCCCGCCCGCGCAGCCATCATTTGCCCCGCCTCTCAACTGAGCCCCACCCCCATCACTCAACCACCTACGAAAAAGCCTCAAACACTAAGTTTGCTCCGCTCCCGCCGAAAGCTCCACTTACATGTTCTGGACTTGCCGGGCCTCAGTGGCCCTGCAGGTAGAGGACGCTGGGCGTCCAATATTTATCACTCCGCAGACATCGACGAGTGCATATTGTTCGGGGCGGAAATCTGCAAGGAGGGCAAGTGCGTAAATACACAGCCGGGCTATGAGTGCTATTGCAAGCAAGGCTTCTACTACGACGCGAACCTGCTGGAGTGCGTGGGTGAGTGCAGTCAGCCCCCGCGGCCGTGGGAAAGCGGCCGGGAGATACGCACAATTCCCGGCTGGTTGCTCCCACTCGCGCTTTTCCTCCAGACGTGGATGAGTGCTTGGACGAGTCCAACTGCCGGAACGGAGTGTGTGAGAACACGCGCGGCGGCTACCGCTGCGCCTGCACGCCCCCAGCGGAGTACAGCCCAGCGCAGCGCCAGTGTCTGAGTCCGGAGGAGATGGGTGAGGCCCGGGCCTGCTGGCTGGGGAAACAGGAGGGCAGGGGCCCAAGCTGAGCTGTAACCGCCACCCCCACCCATCTCCTCGCTGCCCGTAGACGTGGACGAGTGCCAGGACCCTGCAGCTTGCCGCCCTGGCCGCTGCGTCAACCTCCCTGGCTCCTACCGCTGCGAGTGCCGCCCGCCCTGGGTGCCTGGGCCCTCCGGCCGCGATTGCCAGCTCCCGGAAAGCCCGGCCGGTGAGGGCAAGGGTCGTCCCGAGCTAACTCCAAGGCCCTGTCTGCCGTATGGAGCTCTGGGCGTGCAGCCTCTGCAGATGGGTTGGAGCGCAAACGGGCAGTCCTTGATTTGGGCTCCTCCCTGACGCCGGGTCCCCCTCCGCAGAGCGTGCCCCGGAGCGGTGGGACGTGTGCTGGGGCCAGCGCGGAGAGGACGGCATGTGCGCGGGCCCTCTTGCTGGACCCACCCTCACCTTTGACGACTGCTGCTGTCGCCAGGGCCGCGGTTGGGGCGCCCAATGCCGCCCGTGTCCGCCGCGCGGTTCTGGTGAGCCAGCAAGGGAAGGGTTGGCTCAGAGGGAGTATGGGAGCGGGAGCCCGGTGCGTCGACCACGCTGATCACTGACTGGCCCCTCCCAGGGTCCCAGTGCCCGACATCGCAGAGTGAGAGCAATTCCTTCTGGGACTCGAGCCCCCTGCTGCTGGGGAAGCCCCCGAGAGGTGAGTGTAGTGGGAGGCGACAGAGGCCGGGTTGTGGCCATCGCTGGGGGCAGTGATGACGTCTGTGTTCTCCCGGGCGGCTCAGAAGAGGATAGCTCGGAGGAGGATTCAGACGAGTGCCGCTGCGTGAGTGGCCGCTGCGTTCCGCGGCCAGGTGGCGCAGTGTGCGAGTGTCCCGGCGGCTTCCAGCTTGACGCCTCCCGCGCACGCTGCGTGGGTAAGCCGGGCCACGGGGGGGAAGCCAAGGGGACCGATCCGCTCTGGGGACCGGGGCCTGCGGGACCAGAAGCAAGGGGGCTGCACGGCTCTGGCGCCCTCGCTAAGTCCACACCTGTCACCCCCATCTCCACCTCCAGACATAGACGAGTGCCGAGAGCTGAACCAGCGCGGGCTGCTGTGCAAGAGTGAGCGCTGCGTGAACACGAGCGGTTCCTTCCGCTGCGTCTGCAAAGCCGGCTTCGCGCGCAGCCGCCCGCACGGGGCCTGTGTGCCCCAGCGCCTCCGCTGACACCATCCTGGGCCGGACCTTGGTGATCACCCAGCGCTGGGGCAAACTCAGCCTCTCGCTTCTGCCAGGACTCGGGGCTCCGACCCAGGGACTCTTCTGGCCCATAAACCCCTTCCAGAGCCCCATGTCCCGAAGAAGCCCATCGGCTACACCTGGTTTACAAGCGGAAATTGGGTCTCCTGGGCGCTGCAGGCCTTTCTCCCAGAGGGCGTTTCCTAGAAACTGATAAATCAGATCGTGCCTCTTTACTCTTGGCTTTCAAAGCAAATTGATGTTCACCTCCATAGTGGGTGCGAACTCCACAGGGCAGCGCCAGACCTCAGCCTCCTTGGAGGGGCTAGACTGAGCCCAGCACAGGGGGTGTGAAATAGAATTTATTGTGGCTCTGATTATGTACATATGAGATGTGCCTGGCCGGGCTGGCCGGACTCGCATCGTTTGTACAATAAATACATCCGCGGGGCCTACTCTCCGTGGCCGGGAAGCACCCACACCAAAGGTTCAGTCCAGCTTCCGAGTCCCCAGCTTCATGGGTCCCTTAGCTGCCTTCTTCTCAGCACGTTTGGCCTCCATCTCCCTCCGACGCTCCTCACGCTTCTTCCGGGCCAGCTCAGCCTTCACCTGCCCTGGAACAGGAAGGGGAGGCAGGCTGAGGGCATCAGGATGACCTGGGTCTCGCCTTCCCAGCCATGCCTGCTGGAGGGATGGGATGGGGATTGCTCTAGTCCATCAGCCCTCCCAGGGAAAACACTTACGGCTCTCAGTCTCCAGGCCCTCCCAGTTGTCATCGCCCCATGAGTCGGGTCTTGGCTGAAAAGAGAAGCATGGGCTGCTGGAGTGGAGGCCAGCGCCCAGCCGATGCCCACCCTAGATCTGCACCCTCCCACTGGACTGGTGCCCAGTACCTGGGTGCCAGTCTCCCGACGTGCTGACAGGCTAGCAAAGGGGTCGCCTTTGTCACTAGGCTCCTGTCCACCCCAGTTATACTCGCTGGCAGGCCGTGTGCCCTCAGGGGGTGGGTCCTGGGAGCTAGGCTCCTGCCAGCCCTGCTCCCATGAGCCTTCAGCTTCCCAGCTGCTCCAGTCTGACTCGGGGGACTTGTGGTCGGGGTTCATGGTCTGCAGAAAAGAAGGGGGAGGTAGCGCCAGACAGGGAGGGAGAGGCCAGGCCCCACTTTCCATGTATACACACACCCGTGTCCCCCACCCAGCTCACCTGGCCAACTCGGCTGGCTTGGCTCCCAGTACTCCAGTCGTCCTGCTGGGCTAATACAGACTCAGCCTCCTGCTGCAGTAGGAAGGAGAGCACAACCATAGACCCCCGCACCCCCCACCCAAAAGGACAAGGAAGCCCCCCAGCCCCTTCCCAGCCACGGGCTCCACCCTCTCCTTCTTTTGTTTTCCATCTCATTTGCTCCTGAGGCCCTGTTTCCCATCTATAAAGTGGACCTGCTGAACCTGGCCTGCCATCACTCCTCTATGAGGCTGGGAATGTGGTGTAGAGTTCTAAACCGCTCCGTGTAGCCTCGGGAGCCAAAGACTGCTGTCAGCCAGATGGGGAAACTAAGCCCAGAACTCTGCCCCCATTTCCTTCAGGACAGCTCCACTCCATCCTCAGCTGGTCCTGAGCCCAGCTCCCACGAAGGACTGGTCTGGTTCTAGGCCTGTGAGTGGCCTCTCCTTGCTGACCACTGAGGCTGGCTAGGCATTGGAGCAGGTGGAAGAGAGATGGAGTGGTCGAGGAGGAGGATCAGTGTGCTGCCCCAACTGGCAACTGCTCCCAGGGGCCCCTGGAGTTGAGCGGGGGCTCAGCTGCCAGCTCTGGTCCACAATGGTCACTCCATGATGCCTACTCACCAGGGATGCTGTGCAGATGAGGACAAGCCTGACTCCAGCCAAGCCCACACAAGCTCCTTGAATGGCAGCCTGTGACCTTTGAGCTGGGGTCCCCTGGGGAGGCCCCCTCAGCCCACTCACCTCTAAGCTGCCCCAGTCTTCATCATCCCATCTGTCAGCAGCACTGCTGTCCTCTGCTGTGTCCTTCTGCTCCTCTTGTGTCTCCCAGTGGCTTGAGGTCACGGGTGTGGCAGGGACAGGGGTCGGGGGGGCCGGGGCAGGAAGTCCTGAGAAGCAGAGGCTCACTGAGTACCCATACACTGGTTCCCAGGAAAGTCTCGGAACCGGGAAGAGGTTGCTGGGAGAGAGGGGGGCTCAAGAGGGGACTAGACTCTATCCCATCCCCTATGTCCCCATCATGACCCCAGGGAGTGCCATATAATAACAGACCCTGGGTGCCAGCACCCCCAAGCCCTCAGTCATTGATTCAGCCAGTCTGGGACACTCACCCTCGGGCATTGGTCTCTGGGGGACGTTGGTCTCAGCCGGGGTAGCTGTGGGGTGTGCACGGATCAGCTTGGAGGTGAGTGAAGAGACCCCCGTTACAGCCCAGCCTGCCCAGCTGGCTGCGGCTCCTCCCATTCCAGGGCTGGAGGCTGCATGGACGTCCTTTTCTAGGCAGTGACAGGAGAGAGAGACAGGTATAGACGCCTCAGGCATCCATGAGGAAGGTGATAGGAGGGCAATAACTGAAACAGAGCGACCTGTAGTGAGCCCCGCTTCTCCCAGCCTGTGTCTCCCATATATAAGATGGGGAGTGGGGGAAGTGTCAGTCTACTCTCTAAGGCTCTTCCAGCTTTCAGATACTCCAGTGAGGCGGAAGGGGGCCATGACAGGTGATAGTCAAGGATGTGGCAGGAGGAAGAGGGAACGTGAATATGGGCCACTCACCCACTTCAGTCAGCTGGGTGGGGTCCTCTGACACAGACTCCAGTTTGGACAGGAAACTTCGGATGGCCTTGAAGGCCTGTGGGGTAGCAAGGGGCAGGGCTGGGGCCTCCAAGGTTCCTGTGAGCCCGCCAGGCCAGCTTGGGCCCAGCCATCCCCCAGTGCCCCAGCTCCAGAGCCAGGCTCCAGCTGTGCCTCACCTGGTCCCGCACGGATTTCTCGGGATCCACAGTGAGGCCACAGAGCACAGGCAGGATCTTGTGGGCGCAGTCACTCACTGAATAGAGGTTATGGGTGGCAGCAAAGCCCAGGACACCCGCGACCCGGGATGGTGCAAATGGGTCCTTAGTGGCCCGGCTGAAGGCGGAGGTGAGGACCCTGTGTCTGGTCTGGGGTGGGGCAGGGGAGAGGGCTCCTGAGTTGGAGGGTCAGTCCTGGGGCCCAGAACTGACAGGCCTCACTTCCCAAAGCAGAGGCCGTCCACAGGGCCCCCCAAGTCTGAAAATGTGTTATTCACTAACAAAGGGGGAGAAATTACTTGAAACTCTGGATCTTGACTTCGTCCCAGATCACTGGGCTCACGCTGCCTCACAGCGACAGGGACAGAGCAGCAGCTGCCCTGGGGTTAGGGCCTGTGCCTCCCTTCCCATCTGTCCCACTGACCCGTTTCATTCATTCCTGTTAACTTTCTGGGCACTGCAGGCGTCAGAATTTACAAACGTTGGCTGAGAGGATGCACACAGACCGTGGGGTCAAGCAGTCCTGGGTTCAGTTCCCAGCTACTGGCTGTGTCACGTGGTGCAACTCAATCCACCCCTTAGACACTGGGGTTGGGAGTGCCCAGGGCCTAGGTCTCTGGGAGGACAACAGCCCACAACAAGGAGGCCTGGCCCTGGAGGAGGCCGTGGTCCTGTAACACTGTCGGAACGGCTGGCACCGGTGCGGGGCACTCACACTGGCACTGAGGTAGGAGCCGATTTTGCCCAGGCAGACAGTGGTGTTGCAGCGGATGGGGCCCTGCTCGTCCTTGGCCTGCAGCCGTGCGAAGTGCTTCATCAGCTCCATGTTGAGGTTGGCCTCGTTCAGCTTCGGGGCCAGGAGCAACATGGACTGCAGGGTGGGGACAGTGGAAACTGTGGGCCAAGGGCCACACGCAGGAGTGGCCACCTGGGAGGGTGCTGAGGAGACCTGCCAAAGTCCTCCCACACCTACCTCTGAACCTGGTCTGGTCCCTATCCAGAATGCTGAGGAAGGGGACCCCCATTTCACTGCCCCCTTAATAGCAAAACCTCGGAAGTTTGTCTGCACTGTCTCCCATCTCTCTCGTCTGCTCCCTCTTGTGTGCGCTCTACTCAGAATTTCACACACTCTCTACCAGGTGGCTTGGGTTGAGGTCCCCAGTGACCTCCACATTGATAAACCCATTGATAAACCTGAGCCCTCAGCAGCTTTGACATTCCCAAGCTCTCCCCCTTCCTTAAAACTTCAGTTTCTGGTCTTCCAGGACACCACCCTCTCCTGGTTCTCCTCTGACCTCGCCGGCTGCTCTTTCACAGTCTCCTTTTGCTGAGCTCTTACTGTTCAGATCCCCAGAGTTACTCCCAGGCCCCTTCTCTCTTACACCTCACCCTAGGTGCTCTCACCCCTTCCATGGCTTAGAATGCCCGTTAGCTGACAATGCCCAGATGTGCACGCACAACCAGACCCAACATCTCCACCTGGCTGTCTAACAGACATGGCCAAGACAGGACCCAACTCCTCCCGCACACATTCCTCCATCTTCTCAGTAAACGACAACTTGGCCTTCCAGTTGCTCGGGCTAGAAGCTTCAGAAACCCCCTTGATTCCATATCTATCCATCAGCAAATACCGTCGGCTTCACCTTCGGAACGTGGCCGCTTCTCTCCACCTGCTGCTACCACTCACATTTGAGCCACTGTCATCTCTCACCTAGGCCACTGCAACAGTCCCTAACAGTATCCCAGCTTCCACCCTTGCTCTGAGAGTCAATTCTCCACACAGCAACACAGTGATTCTTTAAAACAAGTCAGACCCAGTCAGTGCTCAGCTCAATCCCCCAGTGGCTCATGTCGCACTCCCAGCAAATGCCTCAGGTTCCTGCCGCACCCTACAAGGCCTCGGCCCCCAACCCCACCATTACCTCCCACACCCAGGCCCTTTCAACCACACTAAACCTCTTGCTGCTACTTCTACACTCCAGGCACATGCCAGCCTCTTGTACATGCTGTTTGTTCCTTCTGCAGGGAGCATATTTCCTCTAGATCTCTGTATAGCTCAATCCCTCACCTCTATTCCTTAAATGACACCTCGTCAGCAAGGTCTTCACTGATCACTGTAAAACTGGAAAAACTTCTCTTCACACTCTCTCATTTTCTAACATAATACATATTTTCTAATTTTGTTTATTGTCTGCCAAGCCCACTCCCTCTCCCTGTCCCCTCAAAAGCAGCTCTGTGAGAGCAGGGAACTTGGTCGGCCTATGCATACTGCACCCCAGAGAGGGGCTCAGCCAGTGTCTGCTAAACAGAGGACTATAGGCGATGCCCACCCTGCTCCCCCCACCAGCTGCTGACCCCACAGCTTGGACCCCCATGCAGGATGGTGCCTGCCCTTCCCACAGTCTGCTCACTGACAGGTCAACCAAGACCTCTGTAAACTGGTTACGGTAAGCCCCCTCCAATCCCTGAGAAACCAGGGGTGGCCACTCTGGGCTTGGCCATACCCACCTTGACGGTCTGCTCCCGGATGGCAGGGTTGGTGTCCAGGAAGCCATGCACGACGTGGGGAAAGATCTGGGTGTTGACTGTTGGCTCATCAAGGTACTGGATGAACTGCTCCATCTGTGGCCCAGGTGTGGGGTGTGAAAACTCAGTCAGCCCCCCCACCCCCACCACACAGCAGATTGAGGGAGCATTTGAGCCTGTAGCCTGGGCAGGCTGAGCGTTCCCAAAGCTGCTAATGAGCCCTGTGATTATGTCAGCTTCCCGAGAGCACGTCCTCACTGGTCCCTTGCCTGTGTGTATGTTTGGGCAGGGGTTTGGGTGCCAGGGCAGGGGCTCCAGCCACCTGCCCAGGGCCAGTGGTGGGGCAAGGGCCTCCCCAGCAGCCAAAGTGGGGGCTGGGTGGAATGGAGGGGTCAGGGCCTGGCCGGGGCCCCTACCTGCTGCAGGAGGCGGATGCGCATGGCCCGGTCAGTGGATGAGAACATCTTGACCACGACGGGGATGATCTTCTGCTGATACTCCTCGGCACTGAGGAACTTGCCCACCTGAGGGGAGGAGCAGGAAGAGGGGCTCAGCTACAGCCAGGGTGGGACAAGCCACTGGGCTTCTTTAACTTCCCCAGGCTCCCTGCTGATCTCCCAGGGTGGGAATGGGGTGATGGTGGGGGCATAGGTACTTCCTCAGCAGCCCCTGTGCCCATACTCCATCTCAGTTAGCCCTGCCCTTGACCTGTTTGGGTCAAGCCTCTCTCAGGAGGCTGACGAAAGTGCCGCACCCCTCCTATAATCAGGCACCTACATGTCACATGCACACAGATTTCTGCCTACAATTTCTGGGGATTCCCCGTGATACAGGATTTGTTTGCTATCTTCTCCACTTCCCCCACACCAAGTCAACGGTGGGCAGAGGGAGAATGGCAGATACCCAGGTAAGGGTGGACTGGGGTCTGAGGAAGCCCCTAGCAGCCAGAAAGACTGAGTGCCAAGTGGTCAAATGCCAAGGATCGAGAGTGAGGTGGTGAGCAGGTGACCCCGGTCCCTGGGAACTGGGTGGGAACACAGGGTAGTCCAGGAGGGCTGTCTTGGGGAAATGGAGGAAGGGCTGAGGGATCTGAAATAAGGGGTCTTTGGAAAAAGAAATTTGGAGGCACAGGATTTCCCCTCTCCAAGAACAAGAGGTCCCCACAACCTCCCTGACAGCTGGTCAGGTGACCCTGGCTAGCTAAACCACCGGGATGTCAGCAGAAAGCCACGTCCTCATGTAGGCTTGGGTCAGCCCTCACCAGGATGGTGAGGCCCACCATCACTCCAGGATGGCCCCACAGGGCTGGATCCCACAGCTCCTGGGGCTCCCAGCCTTGCATATCTCCCCTCACTGAGGCCCTGGCCCCACTCACCTTGAAGAGCGGCGTGAGGACCACGGCCCCTGCATTGCCAAACTCGAAGGCAGTCAGCAGCTGGGGCAGCACCTTGTGCCGGCAGAAATCCTCGGGGAAGGAATCGAGGCTCTTGCTCAGCTCCTGGAAGAACTTTTGCTTCTCAGCCGGCTCTTTGATCTGGAAGAGCAAGGAGGACAGGATACAAGGAAGAGGAAATCAGCCTGGTCACAGCCCTCCCCAGCCACAGGGAAAGACAAGGGGTCAACCCAGCCTGAAGAAGAACTTAAGCTTGTGAGCCCAATGGCCCAACTCTCCCGTTTATCAGCCGTGTGACCTTGGGCAAGTTCCTGCTTCTATAAAATGGGATAATAACTATACTACTTCCCAGGGTTGTTCTCGGGATTCAACCAGAAAATGTACATGACAGCCGCCAAGCACAGTGCCCAGCACAGCGTAGATGCCCAGTCAGGTGGTGAAGTCAGGTGGTGAGTGTCATTCTCATCACTGCCACCTGACCTGTTGCTAGGGAAGCAGCCACAAGGGGGATCAGGCCCTCTATCAGCATTACCTCTATTCCTCAAGACAACCCAAAATGTGAGTACCACTAACCTCATCACACAGATGAGGAAACTGGGGCTCAGAGAGGTGAAGGGGCTTACTTTTTTCCCCTGGCCCTGGCCCAGTCAGGCACACCTGCAACCCCACACTGAGTGGAGTTCACGGCAGACTGTGGGATAGCAGGGACTGGGATATAATTTACCCCCAGACCTGGTCCTCCCACTCACTAGGTCCAAACCAGCCAGGCTGTCAACCTCAAGTCTCCTTGAGTCCTCCTAACCCCTCAGAGGCCATAACACCCACAACTCACATTTCCTAAGGACTACATGCCAGGCAGGGTGACACGCTAAAATCTTTACACAGATTAAATAATCCTCACAACTCTATGAGGTAGGTACCAATGTAATCTATATTTAATGCAACAAGAATGCTGAGGCACAGAGAGGGCAAGGAGCTTGTCCAAAGTCACATAGCTAAGAAGTGGTCAGGGAAGGGTTTGACTCAGCAGTCTGGCACCTCTGCTACACCCTGTGAAGAGGTGCTGTCATTCCATTTACAGATGAGGAGGCTGAGGTTCAAGGTCACCTGCCAAGAAAGGCCAGGCAGGGATTCTAACCCAGTCCTGTATGATTCCAAGGTTCCTGTGCTCTCTGCTGCACACTCATCCCCAACAGCCACTGCCTAGCCCAGAAGAGGCGGCCTCTGGCTGGGGATGAGGGGGACCTGGTTGGTTCTGAGCAGCTCAATCCAGCATGGGAGGCAGGCTTGGTGCTCTGACAGCAGGGCTCAGGGGGAGCCAAGGCCCAGAGAAAAGCCAAAGCACATCCAAGGTCACACATCGAGAGTCGCAGCTGGGTTCTCTCCATCCAATGACAAGAAGAGGGCACTGCCCTCCCACATGCTCCTACGACTGGCCAGAAACAGACCATTTCCCCTGGGCACGTTTTAAGAAGGGCAGCCTGGCAGAGCCAGCCATGTGATGAGAACTCCACGTAACAAACTTTCTATTGCCCCCACACTGCCCAGGAGGCAACAAGGCTCAGTGATTCCAGCAGTTCGAGACGCAGCTCAGGCTCCCATCTGCCCAAGGCCCTCCCAGCTCTCATCTGAGTCATACAAGATTCCACAGACCATCACGGTCTGTGGAAGTGCCTGTGACTCCTCCCCACTCCAGATACTCAGTCACCTCTCTATGTGCCCCACACATGGCCAGATCAGAGCACAGCCTCCCTCTTTCATCCCCTACTACAACCCTATGGGCCGACAGATACTATTGTCAACCCCATCAGACAGATATGAACACTGAGGTTCAAAGAGCTTAAGCCAAAGGCTCCCTCCTCACCATCTTTCCATTTACTGTTCCCTTTGTCTAAAACACTTTTCCCAGTTCCCATCCCCATCCCACCTTTATGCACTTCAGGTCTCAGCTCACATGTTACCTTTCAGAGTGCCCTTCCCTGAGCACCTGCCCCTGCTAATTTCCTTCCTGGCACTTATCTTCATCCCAGGGAGCACACATTTCCTTATTTATGTGTTTTCTGTCCCTCTTCCCCAACAAGAGTCCCCAAGGATGGGGCCCTGGTCTGTTTACTCCCTGAAAGATCCTTGAGGGCAGGGATCTGGGTCTGATTTCTTCCTCCCCACAGTGCAGCCCAGCACCGGGCCCAGCACACATCAGGGACAGGGCCAGAATGTACGTGTGGAATTGATGGCATGCCAGGAGCAGTCACTAAGCACCTACGTGCCAGACACCACACTATGCATTTTCAACTCACTGCATTCTCGCCACGCTACTTTGTAGTAGGTATTACTATTAGGACTGAGCCAAAGGAAGTCACACAGCAATAAGAGCAGGAGCAGGGGTTTGAACCCAGAGAGCCCAGCTCCACAATCCATGCGTGACTCCAAAGATCTAATCATGAGGGAGCCTGCAAAGTTGCAGGGAGGAGGAACAGGGGTGAGGAATGCAGGCCCAAAACCCAGGGTGCCACGGGGGTGCAGGGGGGGGGGGGCTCACCTGAATCTCTTCCAGGAAAAGGTTGGTCTCCACGAAGCGGTTGTTCATGAAGCCGCCAGGCGCCCGGCAGTTCTGCAGGAAGCGGGCTGGGTTGGGACGCATCTTGGGGTTGGCTCCAACCAGCTCGCAGTAATGGGGCACCAGCGATTTGGGGATCTGTGGGAGAACGGTCAGTGTCAGGGCAGGCCTGGTTGGCTTGCAGGGAGGGGCTGGGGTTGGGCCATACACTCACCTTCCCAGGGTTGCGCAGGGCAGCGGCCCGAGGTAGGGGCCCATTGAAGACTTCCCAGATGAGGCAACCCAAGCGCCACATGTCGGCTGACCTGAACAGTGACCAGAGCAGCTCAAAGCCCTGCCTCCTGCCAGCAGCACAGGACTATAACCTGCCTTGGGCACCAGTTACATACTTCGTGGCAGTCCCTGGGCTGTGTCCCTCAGCTCATCCTCCAATCAGCCCAATGAGCAGGTTTCATTAGTTCCATTTGACAGATAAAGAAACAGGCTCAGAGAAGCAAGGACATCTGTCCCAAGTCACACAACTTTCAAATTCAGAATCACCTAACCCGAAAGCCTGTTTATCCCGCCCCACCTCCCTAAGGATCCTGGGAGCAGAGGAGTCCCACCCTGAGGACTCTGATTCCCTCCCCAGCCAGGCAGCAGGGGACAGGGGAGTGCTCGCTACTCTAGGGGTCTTGAGGCTGCAAGCGCTTCCAGACAGAGCAGGTTGGGGCATGCCACCCCCAGTCACCCACCATTTTTCTCTGACTGCTCTGCCACTGCTATCAGCCAACTCCGGGGGGTCATACTGCTCAAGCTCGGGGATCCCCTTGCTGGGGGGTCCCCCACCATTGCCCTGGGCCGAGTACATGTAGTCCAGGCCTCCAAGCTTCCACTCGCCGGCGCGGTCCACAAACACAGCGGCCATGCAGACATTGTTGTGGATGAGGTTGCAGTCGTTGACCAGGAAGCTGAGGGCTTTCTGGGGGCAGAAGGAGCCATCACACCCCAGTACATGAAGCCCCCCACCCCTGGCCTCATCACCACTGCCCCCCACCTCACCATGATCTGGTGTAGCCCCCAGGAGAGCTCCTGCTCCTTCAGGCCACCAGCCTGCGCTCGCGCCTTGAGGTACACTCCCAGCGGAGTCACAGCCTCTGTCACTATGTGGAGGCATTTGTCTGTCTGAAGGGGGGACATGGGGATATCAGGGCAGGATGGGGGAAAGGAGGGGAGGTGAGACATGATGGGGAGAGAGGTGGACAGGGGAATCAAATCTGGGGGTGCTGAGACAGAAGGGGTGGACGCTGGGAGAAAGTGAGGGGCAGAGATGAGGCAGACTGGGCAGCAGGTACCTCCAGCCCATCGATGTAGGCCAGAATATTGGGGTGCCGGAGAGTCTTGAGGCGCTTGAAGGCAGCTTTGGCCACCTGGGTCTGTTCTTCTGCGCCGGGCTTCACATCATACACGAAGATGGACACCGGGCTGCCTGTGGCCTGGGGGAGGGCGGAGGTACCTCAGGGCTGACTCTTCCAGCTCCGAAATGACCCCCAGAGCGGTTTAGTGCCTGAAGGAAAGGTCTGCCAGCCGGGTCTCTCCCCATGTCAGCCCTTAGGGACTGAGCCGGGCCCACGTGACCCCGGTTCCGTCCGCCTGTCGGTCACTCGGTCCTTCCGCCCGCCACGTCGGCACTGCTCGTCGCCCTCCCTGGCCAGTTGACCCGGAGGCTCCGCGGCCACATCAGGCGGGGCGCGACGGGACGGGGCCGGCGGCGCTGACTAAGCGAGGCCGAGGTCGGCCGCGGCCTGCGGAACGGGGCTGCGCTCACCTTCTTGCGGCCGCTATGCAGGGCCCAGGGCCCCGGCGGGCCTCCCTCAGCGGGTTCCGGGCTGAGCTCGAACGGGAAGTCCCGGACCGGGTCCCGGGCAAAGAACCACATCGTTGTCGTCGCCCTGCCGCCGCCGCCGCCGCGGGCTCGGGCCCCTCAGCTCCCGGTCCTTGGCTGCCCGAGCCGGAGCGGGGAGGGGCGGGGCGAGGGCGGAGTCTGGGCGGGACCTGTGCCAGTGGGTGGGGCAGAGGGGCAATGCAGGGAACTGGGCAGGTGGGCTGAGCGCGCTCCCCCCACCACCTCCCCGCAGCGCTGCAAGTTACCAGCTTCGCGGCGCTAGCAAGTCACCCAAACTCTCCAAGCCTCAATGTCCTTATATCTAAATGCAGGTGGTAATAGAGTCCACCTCCAAGCATTATTATAAGGATGAGAGCTTGAGAAGGGAGAGAAGATGGGGAAACCGAGGCAAAGAAGAGAGATGGAGAGACAGATGGAAGAGGAAGTCGACAGACATACGAAAAGGGGTGCAGTGAGACGTGAGGTAGAAACAAGGAGGGCGATTGTCCTCAAGCCAGACACTCTTTCTACCAGCCAGTGGATGCCTTAAAGTTGGTGGAGTGACCAGGCAAGAGGGACAGGGGGAGAGCGAGCCACTGAGAAGGAGCGTGGGTTGGGGCCAGAGAGTGAAGCAAAGGTCCAGAGGAGGTCCAGGAACCCTGGGGCAGGGGGAGGAGACCTGGGAAGGAAAGAGGCACTAACCCCAAGAAAGGAAAAGGTTGGAGGAGGAACAACCCAGCAAGTTCAGAAGAGAACAGAGGGCCAGATGGGGGCCCCTGCTCTCTTGGGCCCAGCAGCCATGGCTCTGGTCTACAGGGACAGCATTTCCAGGACTCACAGCGCCTGTACACATTGGGGCTGTCTGAGGCAAAGTGGTGTCAGCAGCTCAAATGCCAGTCACACTGCTGGGGACTCAGTCCCTTAGCTGGACAGATCCCAGTGTCCAGGAGGGGTTGGGCAGGCAATGGCCCCTCTACAAGTAGGGTCTCAGAGGATGCAGGGTTGGGGACAGTCCCACAGCCACACCCTATGGAGTATGAGTGAAATCCTGGAGCTGCCTATGAAACATCTGATTGGGTTGCCTTTCGGAGCAGATTCAAGGTCAAGGATGCAAAAGTCAGCAGAGCTGGGTTCAAATCCCGGCTCAGCCCCTCTCACTGGCTGTGGGAAATCAGTTTACCCTCTGGGAGCCTTGGTTTTCCATCTATAAATTGAGGTTAACAGTGCTCTGCACCTCACTTGACACAGAACAACCACTCAGCAGAGACTCGTTCTCTCCCTTTCCTTGTCCAAGTACCTGTGTGGGACAGTCACAGAGAGGGAGGATCAGACAGTGTTGGCTGCTTGGAGCAGAATAGACATAACGACCAGAGATCTTCCTGTGTGACTTTGATAGGAAGACAGTGACAACATTGTGAAAATGGAATTGGCAATACTGGGGATGGGGAGCATCCTGTCCCTGGCAAGCAGAGGTCTTAAATACCAGAATATAGAGTCTAGAACTTTGTCCTACTGAAGACGTGAGCCACAGCCTGAGCTGTGTGTGTGTGTGTGAGTGTAGAATGATGGAGAGGGAGAGGCTGGGGTGCAGTGATGCTTTGGGGTGGAGGCCATGGTTGGAGGGGAGGGTCTAAGAACATAGTGTTCACATGGTGGCATTTAGTTAGTGGCACATTCTTTTAGCACCTACCAAATGATAGTCCTGTGCAGCGCATGGGGTCTCACCTAAAGAGGAAATAGGTTCAGGTAGGGCAGGACCACTGGGCTGGCGGAAGATCTGGGAATCCCCAGTGCACAGAAGAACAGCGGGAGGTAGGCACCAAGCCTAGGACAGGCTGCACAGGGCACACCAGAAAACACAGTTACAAATGAAGAGTCAGAAAAGGGAGCTGCCCCACAGGTTCTCTGCTAACTGACCCTGCTTCTACAGTGGAACCCAGCACAGAGGCTACCATCTTAGGAATGGACCAGCACCCCTTTCCTGAGCCCTCACCTTGTGCCTGCCCTGCCTTCACATTGTGAGCCAGCATTTCATCCACTGTAGAATGGGGATGATACTAGTTCCTCATCACTGCCCAATGAGGGGGGACCAGTGTGGTTCCCATCTCACAGATGAGGAAACTGAGGCCCTGAAAGCTTATGCGGTAGGAAGTGGCAGGGCCTGAGCCCCTGTGCTGCTGGCGGCCTCCCTCACCAGCCAGGACAAGTACAAGCATCCCTGCAAGTCCTGCCATGACCTGTGGACAACCTAGGGCAGGTAGGCATGGGGCCTTTAGAGATACCAGGAGGCCAGTTACTCCAGAGGAGATACAGTAGGATGTTAAGCAGGCGGAGCCTGGAGGCAGATGCGTAGGTCTGTATCCCATTTCTATGGGATCTTGGGCAAGTCACTTCAAACCCCTTTCCTTGTATGTAAAATGAAAACTGTAAAAGGAACTATAAGAGTTTACCATTGTGGTTAACAGAAGTATTTGTCCTCATATAAACAGCACACTGGGAAGGGAAATGGGAGGCCTCGAAAAGGAAGTTGCAAACAAGACATGTGCTGTGGATGCAAAATAAAGCGAGTGACTGGAGAAGCTCAATGATGGAAGTGATTTGTTAACTAGAGATCTTCAGATGACACGGGAGATGAAAACAGTCCACGAAGGCAGGAAAATTAATCCCCCGAACATGATGCATCTGACAAGGTAGAAGGTGAGGAAATGAAGCTGGAATCAAGGTCAGCATTAGGACAGTATTCTCAGTCTTGCAATACGTTATGGTGACCAAACGTTTTTCTCCAGGAAAATGACAGTTCTTTACTCCAGCTGTAATTTATTATCAGGAGGGTAATGTTCCTCTCTTTTCATGAAAGAGAAACACTTTCAGTTACTAAATTCACAAGTTGTAAAATCCTTTGGTTTTGTGTATTCAAGTGACATTCTGCCCTAACAGCATCAAGAGTGGGGGTGAAGAGGAATTGGGGTCTGCAGGCATCGTGGTGGGAATTCCCTATAGTGAACGGCAAGTCGGCAGTACCTGTGAACCACTTTGCCCAATAATTTCACTTCTAGAAACATGTCCTTCACAAACTCTCCAAGCGTGCAAAGATTTATACAAAGTTGTGTAGTTGTCAGAGCCTGGATTATGGCACCAGACTGTCAGTGTCCCAGCTCCGCTGCTTATGAGCTGTGCAGCCTTGGCCACATTACTTGCTTTCTTTGTATCTCAGTTTTCTCACCTGTAAAATGGGTGGAATAATAGTATCTGCTCCATAGGTGTCATGGGCTCAATAATGTCCACTCAAAGTTGTCCATCTCTTACCCCCTGGAACCTGTGGATATACTATTAATACCTTCCACAGTAAAAGATTCTGCTGTTGTGATTGAGTTAAGGGTCTTGAGAGAGGGAGATGAACCTGGAGTATCCAGGTGGGCCCGATAGTCACAAGGGTCCTTATAAGAGGCAGGAGGATCACGGTGAGTAGTAGAAGACATGATGATGGGAGCAAGACAGTGGAGTGATGTGAGGAAGGGGTCATGACCCAAGGAATGCAGGTGGCCTCTAGATGCTGAAAAAGACAAGGAAACAGATTCTCCCCTGCAGCCCTCAGAAGAGACACAGCCCTGCTGACACTTTCATTTTAGACTTCTAATATCCAGAACTGTAAGATATTGTGTTGTTTTAAGCCACTAAATTTGCCATAATTTGTTATAGTAGCCATAGGAAATGAACAGTGGGCATGTTGTGAGGGTGCGTGAGTTAATGTAATGGCTTCAGTGTATAGCATATAGTGAGTGCTCAATGAATGACAGCTCTTATGTGGGTCGTAGGACTGTTTGTAGTAACGGAAAAGTGGAATAATCCAAATGTCCATCAGGAGCGGAGTGATTCAAAACTCCCTGTGTACTTTGGGACCACGGCAACAGTTAATAAGATCTATGGGTACTGACAGGGAAAAATGACCATGGTCATAATCATGATATCACAGCTGTTTTCTGAGTCCTCCCTGCATGTCAGGATGGAGCTGAGCGTTCTCCCTGCATTATCATTTCTGATCCTCATAACAATATGCAGGTGTGTTTCTGTCTGAGCAACCACAAAGTAATATGAACAGGGAAAGTCTAATATAAAGAATTTTATTAACTATAACGGGGGATTGGAGTAACAAGGAATTGGCTAATAAGAAGTAAAAAGAACTCTAAAGAATACAGGAATATAAGGAGCAGCCCCCACCCCTAGGGTTGGGATGGAGCACCCCCCACCAAGAACCCCCTGTCGAGCCCCAGGTCTGAGATAATCACATGGTTGGAGACGAAATGGCTGTGGCTCACTGGACAGTAGAGAAGCTGCTGGAGTGCTGAGCAGGCCCCATGGAACTTGCTGGAAAGCCGTCTAGCAAGAGGCACTCCACTACTCCCAGGGTGGGAGTGGGGTGCTGCTGGCTACTTGCCTGCAGGAGCCTGGTGCTGGCAAAACTCCCTCTGTGGCAGGAGCTGAGCTACAGAAGCCAGCCGCTATGGCAGAAACCGGCTGAGACGAGCAAGTCAAAACCAGGAAACAAAACCTCTTCCTCAAGAAATGGCTATCAGCGCCCTCTACTGGCTAAACTTAACAATGTGCCATCTGGCAAAATAAAAATATTTAAAGGACCCAGATCCGTTTTCACAGAGAAGGCAAACATGATGAATTTGGAGTTGAGAGGTACTAAATTAATAACTGCCACAAAATCATTAGTTCCATTTTTACAGATGAGGAAACAGGCTCTGGAGAGAGGAAGCTGCACAACCAGTACTAGGATTTGCTGTGCTCTACAAAGCATTTAGAAAGCAGGTTGCAAAATTATCCATGTTACGTCATTGTAGTAATCACTCCACTATCCATAAATGTGCACAGACATACTGTCCAAATTTAGAGGAATACAGGGCCGGCAGAGAGGCACGTGGGTTAGGAGTTGGCTTAGGAAGCCAGCTCCTAGCAGTAAGGCCCCGGTTTGGATTCCACATATGAGCGCCAGTGACGCTGCGCCCTCTACAGCTAAGATGGTGAACAACAGCTCCACCTGGAGCTGCGCTGCCTTTGCAGCAGTCCAATGGTGGGAGAGCAACTGTGTCACCCGGGAAGAGCACAATGATAATACCAACTCGGGCCAGTGAAGCAACATCCTCCACAACTAGACTGAAGAACAAAAGGACAACAACTTGTCTGTTCCCCTTCCTCGATTCCCCAACGCTGTTTCCCTCCCCCAACTCCCCAATAAAATCCTAAAAAAAATAAAATTTGGAGGAATACACACCAAACGCCAGTGGTTTCCTCCAGGACACAGGAATTAGAGGGTGTTCTCCTTGCTATATTAATTATTAGGTCGGACAATATAAAATTGCTGTTTATAGGTCAAAAATAATGAAATATTGGCAATTTCATACAGTTCAAAATAACATTTATTTCTGTGATGTGATGTTTGAAGTTATCACAATGAGCATGAATTACTTTTATAAACAGGAAATGATATATATGTACATGTCTATACATACTTATAAACACATCCATATGTGTATACATATAATTTTATTATATGTATATATACACACACAAGATAAATGTATGTATTATGTATGTATGTTTTGGAAAGTCCTCCCTCCAACTGTCTTTTGCCTGTAGTGGTATCTTTTCCTCCAATAAAATAGAAACTTAAGCTAACAGGGATCCAAAGACTTCAGCGGAAAATATTTGTTATTCAACCCATTGCAAGTTCTCCAGAGCTACTTGCTAATGACAACTTACCATAGGAAAAACCTGTCATTTGTGTTCTTTTGTATTTGTTTTATGAGATTTAAGTCATGAAACAGAAAAGCTGCTATTCAACAATGGTGGATCTCATGTGTCAGTTGACCAAATTTAATTTTAGAAAGTATTTGAATTGTCCTTCATCCTAAATCTAAATATTCAGAATTGAAGAAAACATTTCAGTATCTGCAAAAACATCTGAGAGTAACTTTAAGGTAAAAGTTACTTTGCCTTCATACTACAGTCTTTCAAAAAAAAATGGTTGTCTTTTTAGTAAATACGATACCTATAAAAGAGGCTGCTCATGGTTCTGGCCTGTTGTGATAAGCAGAATAATGAACACATACACACCCCAAATGTCCATATCCTAATTCTCAAAAACTGTGAATATGTTACATGACAAGAGGGGGAATTAAGGCCGCAGGTGGAATTAAATTTATTAATCAGCTGACCTTAAAATGGATTATCCTAGATTATTTAGGTGGGCCCACTGTAATCTCAAGAGTCCTTGAAAGTGAAAGAGACTTAACACAGCAGAATATACATGGAACAGTGTTCAGGATAAACCATGTGTTAGGCCAAAAAATAAGCTGCAGTAAATTTAAAAGTATAGAAGTAATACAAAGTGTGTTTTCTGAACACAGTTGAATAAAATTAGAAATCAATCACAGAAAGAACTTTGGAAAATACAAATATGTGGAAATTAAACACAGCATACTACTAAGTAACCAATTTCAAAGTCAAGGGAAAAATCAAAAGGGAAATTAGAAAATATTTTGAGATGAATGAAAGTGAAGACACAACACACCAAAATATGGGACATAGACAAAGCAGTTCTTTGAGGGAAATTTTTTGCTGTAAATGCCTATATTTTTTTTTTTAAAGAAAGATCTCAAATCAATAACCTAAAGTTCTACCTTATGAAACTGGAAAAAGATGAGAAAACTAAACCTAAAGCAAATGGAAGGAAGGAAATAATAAAGAATGGAAATTAATGAAATACAGAATAGAAAAACAATAAAGAAAAATCAATGAAACCAAAAGCTGATTCTTTGAAAATATTAGTAAACTTGACAAATCTTTAGCTAGGTTGACCAAGAAAAAATAGAGAAGGCTCAAATTACTAGAATTAGAAGTAAAAGATGGGACATTATTAATGATCTTATAGAAATAAAAAGGAATATAAAGGAATACTATCAATAATTATATGCCAATAAACTAGATAACTTAGATGAAATGAAAAAATCCTAGAAAGATACAAACTACCAACACTGACTCAGGAAGGAATAAACAACCTGAATAGACCTATAACAAGTAAATAGGTTGAATTAGTAATTAAAAAATTAAATAAATAAATAAAAATTTTAAAAACCTACACATAAGGAAAAATCCAGGCCCAGATGATTTCACAGGTGATTTCTACCAAACTTTTCAAGAAGAATTGATACCAATTCTTCACAAACATTTTTAAAAAAAAACATAGAAGAGGAGGGAACACTTCCCAACTCATTCTATCAGGCCAATTTTACCCCATACCAAAATCAGACAAAGATCACAAAAAAACTACAGACCAAAATCTTTTATAAATATGGATGTAAAAATCCTCAACCCAGTAAACCAAATCCAGCAACATATAAAAAGAATTATATGGGGCCGGCTGAGAGGCGCGTTGGTTAAGAGTTGGCTTGGGACGCCAGCTCTGAGCGGCAGGGCCCCAGTTTGGATCCCACATGAGGGCCAGTGACACTGCGCCCTCTACAGTTAAGATGGTGAACAACAGCTCGACCTGGAGCTGGGCTGCCGTGAGTCGCCGGCGACAGCATAGGCTGCAGTGGGGCTGGCTGGCAGCTGGTGTGTGCTTTCGTAAGCTGCCCTGAGCCGCCATGAGAGGCCATCCAATGTCCGGCGAGCGACTGCCTCACCCCAGAAGAGTGCAATGATAATACCAACGTGGGACAGTGAAGTGACGTTCTCCACAACTAGACTGAAGAACAAAAGTACAGTAACTTGTCTGTTCCCCCCCCCCCAATTCCCCAATAACAATCTTAAAAAAAAAAAGATTTATATATTGTAACTAAGTGGGATTTACCCTAATGCAAGGTTAATTTAGTATTTGATAATTAATTAATGTACCATATTAATAGGATATAAAACAAAAACACATCATCTTAGTAGAAGCAGAAAAATCACTTGACAAAATTCAACACACTTTCACGATAACAACACTCAACAAACTAGGAATAGAGTGGGACTTCCTTAACCTAATAAAGACATCTATGAAACAGCCACAACTAACATCATACTCAATGGTAAAAGACTGGATGCCTTTCCCCCAAGGTCAGGAACAGCACAAGGGTATCCACTCACCACCTCCATTCAACATTGTACTGGAGTTCTAGCCAGAGCAATTAGTCAAGAAGAAATAAAAAGCATCTGGATTGGAAAGAAAGAAGTAAAACTATTTCTATTTGCAGATGATATGATTTCATCCATAGAAAATCCTAAGGAATTTGTGAGAAAGCTATTAGAATTAATCAAGGAGTTGAACAAGTCTGCAGGATACAAAATCAATATAAAAAGTCAATTGTGGGGCCGGTCGAGTGGCTCAATTGGTTAAGAGTTGGCTTAAGAGCACGAGCTCTGAGCAACAGGGCCGCTGGTTCAATTCCCACATGGGCCAGTGACACTGTGCCTGAGCTGAGCTGTTGCTGAGCTGCCAACAGGTGGCAGGATGGTTCAGCTAGTGTAACAACAAGATTACCTGTTCAATGGGGGGCTATGCCCACCCTCAGCTAAGACTGAACTTGGCACCTTGAGCTGAGCTGCTGCCCGGATGGCTCAGTGGATAGAGCGTGTGCTCTTAACAACAAGGCTGCTGGTTCGACTCCCACATGGGATGGGGGCTACGCCCATCCGCAACTAAGACTGAACACAGCACCTTGAGCTTAGAGGCCACGAGCTGTGGGAAGCCAGATGGCGACTGGCACCCTTCACAACGAAGATTGAAGAACAACTTGGCTGGTCCCCTCCCCAATTCCCCAACACTGTTCCCCTCCTCCAACTCCCCAATAAAAATATTTTTTACAAACTCAACTGTATTTCTGATACAATAGCAATGAATAATCTGAAAATGACATTAAGAAAACAATTCCATTTACAATAGCATCAAAAGAATAAAATATTTAGGAATAAGTTTGACAAAAGTGTAAAATTTATACTCCAAAAACTATAAAAACATTGCTGAAAGCCATTAAAGAACATCTAAGTCAAAGGGAAAACATCCTACATTCATGGATCAAAAACAATATTATTAAGATAGCAATACTCCCCAAATTGATCAGCACAATCCCTATCAGAATTCTAGTTTGATTCTTTATAAAAGTTGACAAGCAGATTTTAAAATTCACATGGAATTGCAAGGGATTCAGCATAGCCAAAACAATCTTGAAAAAGAACAAAGTTGGAGGACTCACTTTTTCCAATTTCAGAACTTACTCCAAAGCAATAGTAATCAAGACAGTGTGGTGCTAGCACAAGGATAAACATATAGAGAAACAGAATAGAATTAAGGGTTCTGTAATATCTTGACTATGGTGGAGGTTACACAGGCACATACATTTGTCAGAACTCATCAACCTGTACACTTGAGATATAAATTTTATTGTATGTAAACAATAGAGATGATTAAAATAACAACAACATGCCTCCTGATTCAAAGAGTAAAGCCAAAATACAAGAGTCTTCACAAAGCACATACTGTTTGAAGTTTCACACTTATCCACCGCAGATTGTGGTGTATGACAATGTGCCAATTTCTCTGCTTTTGGCTTATCTGATGATGCTTGTTTGTAGATAAAAATCTCCCCCAACAGATGACTTCTGTGGGGAGATTTGCGAAGACAGGGGCAGGGAGCAGGGGTGGGAAGAGGGCAGGGCAGAGTAGTGGAAGGAGGAAGGAGGCTGCAGGAGTGAGGCAGAGAGGCAGAGAGTGTTATGTGGGGGACACTGAGGGGGCAGCTCTGAGGAGTTGCTACCCCAGAAGCTGGGGGAACACAGGGTGCCAAGAGCCTCATACTTGGGAGGGTCCCCACCTGGAGACTCCCCAGGAGGTTCAGATGAAGCAGGAGCAGCTTGTGAGCTCAGACGCCTCCTCCTCCAGGAAGCCTACCTTCGTCTCATCCCCTGACGCCCTTGTTCTGACTCCTAGGTACCCAGCATTCATAAGTGGAAGTCAGAGCTGTTGATATGTGCCCCCTGAGTACAAGACCCATGTCTGCTCTGTCACTTGGGCCACACACAGTTGGCTGGGAAATGTGTGTTGAGGATGAGTGGGTGTGTTCCAGGCTGCCTGGGTTCCAACCTCAGCTGTTGATTATTGGTGGTGTGTTGTAGTATTGTTATGAGTGAGTGAATGAGCAGGCTGGTGAGGTGGAGGGATGAAGGAACAGCATCAGCTCCCCCTGGCCTGGCTCCACCTGGGCAGAAATGGGTCCACCTCAGGCCCCCTGTCTGCCTGTCTGTTGCCTGCACCTAGGAATGCCTGGTTCCCAGGATGCCAGGTCCTCAGGCACCCATTTCAGCCTCAGGGTGGGCTAGCCTGGGAACCTGCTGATTTCTACCACCATGTCCCCCGACTTCTGCTGGCAAAAGTGGCCCTGGTCAGGTTAGGGGTGGAACGCCCCGCATTCCCTCTGCTCTGTGTCCTCATATCTTCCTTCCCAGGCTTCCTGCACACACCTCTGCTATTGTCCCCAGTGCCAGGCAGGCCACAGGGAAGGAGCTGGGCCTAGGAGAGGCTAGAACCACCTCATCATTCTCCCTTTTGACTCCACCTTCTAGGGGCGCCTGGCCTGCCAGGAGGGCTGGGTGTGGGCTTCCCTTCCAGGTGGAAAAAGGAAGGGAAGGGGTCTGGGGAGGAGAAGGAAGAACAGAGAGCAAAGGGGGAGGGGGGCAGGAGCACTCTGGTGTGAACTGAGGGGCTGCCAGTCTGCTGTCCTGGCCACATTATTTGCTGGACATTGGCAGTGCCACCATGGCAGGCTTGTGACGCTGAGCCCCAGTTGTTCTTCCAAGGGCTCCCTTCTCTGGGAACAGACACTGGGGTGGGGGTGGAGGGGGGTGGCTTTAGGGAAGGGCTTTGGTGCTGAGGCCTAAGGCTGGTGGTCTGGCCAAGGCAAGACACCCTAGGCCACCTCACGGAGTCTGGGGCTTTAAACGCCATCTGCATTGCCCGTCACTGTGGGGCTCTCCCCCGGGCCCAGCCTCTGTGGTTCTGCCAGGTGTGCAACGGGCTCCCCAAACTGAGCTCTTGAGCCCCATAAACTTGCTCAGTCTTGATCAGTGGCAAATGGCAACTCTACCCTTCCAGGCCTGGAGCCGGGGTCACCCCAATGCTTCTTCTCACATCTTACACAGGCCACCAGCAGGTGCTTGGGCTCCAACCACTTGGCACCTCCAACTCCGCTCCCCATTCTCCCCACCCCCACCCGGCCAGGCCACCAGCCTCTCTTGCCTGGGACCCTGCAGCAGCCACCTCACTGGTCTCCTCACTTCCACCTTTGCCCCCTGCAATCTACTGTCCTCACAGCCACCAGAGAGATCATTAGAGAAGGCAAGTCAGGTCACCTGACTCTGCTGTCTAAGATCCTCCAACACCCCCATTTCACTCAGGGTGAAGTCGGACCCCTGGCCTTGGCCTGTAAGGCCAGTGCCACCTGTTCCCAGCCTCCTCTCTGCCCACGCTCTCGCTGGACAGGACTACCATTCGAAGCAAAAGCACTTTGGGCCCAACCAAATGTAGTCCATGATTTCATTGACTCTAGATTGTTCCAAACTGTTGTGTTGAGTTTCGTCTGAATGTTGAAATGTCATATGTATTAGTGAATTTATTTGGGCATTTCTCAGTTTAAAGAAGTCATTATAACTCGTACTATTTTTGCAACTTTTCTGTAAGTCTAAAAAGGTTATAAAATAAAGTTTATTAAAATAAAAAGGAAAAGGGGTGGGGGAAGGGGAGTAATTATACTGAAAAAGGAGTCACTGTCCAAAAGTGGCATAACTTTGTAAGAGCTGCTCTTCCCGTGAGGCAAGTGTGTGGCAACACCCGGCGTCTGTGACTGGGGCTGTCACATGCATGCACACGTGTGCACACGCGTTTGCTTGGGAGAAGATGGTCCTCCAAGTTTAGCTGAGCGAACCAGAGCATGGCTTCAGATGGAAGAGTCAGATGAGGCAGGGCTTGGATGGGAAACAGGAGGCTTCGGAGGGTGGGTGATGCCAGAGCAGCTGCAGCCCCAGCAGAGGGCAGTCAGGTGAGGTTCCATCACTGAGGGAGCTTCTCAGCTGGACCTTGAAGTGGGATTTTCACTTGAGATGGGCAGGGGTAGAGAATATTCCAGAAAGGAGGAACAGGGCAGTGAAGGGCTGTGTGTGTATGTGTGTGGGGGGAGCTGGGGGGAGGAGGGAGAATGGGTGGTTCCTTTAGGGGGAAGGAGGAGACTCCAGTTGAGTGAGGGTATGGGTGTCAGAGGTTAGATGGAGGCAGGTGACGAGGGCACAGCAGGAATCTGGGAGCCCTGACAGTCAGTGACAGTGGGTGATTGGGGAGGGGCTCAGCAAGCTCAGCGGGTCTGGAAGTTGATGTGGAGGGCGGCCTAGTGCCAGGGCCACAGTGAACAGGGCAGGAGACTAAAGGGAGAGGCAGGTGAGAATGAGGCTGTTGGGCCTACAGGACTTACCGGCTGGAGATGCAACCAGGAGAAGTGGAGCAGCTGGGGAGCCGCCTGCGGAGGGAGGAGGCCCACCTCCCACGCTCCACCCCAAACCCCGCATCCTTTCCTTCCCGGCTCACAGCCATGTAACTCTGTCTGCTCGTCCCTCCAAGTGTTGGCTCCTCAAGGGTGCAGACATTTACAGCTGGTTCATCTCACTATCTTCAGGCACTATGACTGTGCCGAGCTCATGTTCAGTTAGTAGTTGTTGAATGAATGAATGAATGAATGAATGAATGAATGAATGAATGAATGAATGAATGAAACTACATGCAAGAGGCAGGACTAAGAGAGAACAGAGCCCAAAACTGACAGAACTACACGGATAAGCCTGGAAAGCCTGCCCAGGTCCCCTCCTGCACACGGTGCCCAGGTAACTAACCCGCGCTATGTCACCACCTGGGTGGTCCCTGGTAGCTGGCAGATCCAGCCAAGGCCCATTCCTGGGCTCCAGCCTGTCCATCCCAATTACCTGCCAGACATCTCCACGAGGACATCCTCAGTCCAACACTCATCTTTGTCTTCATCTGTCCCCAAACCTCCCAACCCCCTCCTTCATTTCCTGCTCTGGTTTGCCCTACACCCCTGAAATCAGAAACCAGGGGGCCTTCCTCAAAACCCTTCTCTCCATCAGTACCAGCCTGGGAGTCTCACTCCCTCCACGCCCTGGTCGCCTGACCTCCAGGCCTGCTTGCTTTCCCTTTTTCTTCACCCGCATTGTGGCCAGAATCACCTGTTTTATCTAATCTGCTCCCCAGGGCAAAGCCCTAACTTCTTTGGAGTTCCAGGGCCTTCACCATCAGCTTCCAACCATTCACCCCAGCTTCTCTCTCTCCCCCTCTCCTAGCTTCCCCCCAGCCACCCTGGACTTTCACACTTCCAAACTGCTCATACTGTTCTCTCCCACCCTTCTATTGTCCCTCTGGAAAACCCTAGTCATTCTTTGAGGCTCCACCCATGTGCCCCTGCCTGTCTCCAGCCCTCCCTGGATTCTACAGGTAGAGAGCATTGCTTCTGTGCTCCTCCAGTGCACTTCACAAGAAATGCTATTAGAGCCTTTGATTGAGCTGGTGCTCAATGCTTGCCATATATCTCTCTCTCTCCTGTTCCTTGTGCAACAGGAACACCCTGGGTGAGGTATTATTATGCCCATTTAACAGAAGAATAAAACGAACCCTAAAGGGATTAAGTAACTTGCCCCAGTGTACACAGCCAGTGTGTGCAGGAGCTGGGGCTAGAGCTTGAGTTTCACGTTGTCATATGGAGGTGTATGATCATTGCTTCTTTAAACCCCTACTTGAAGACTTGGAGCTGTTGGGGGTGACCGGTTAACTCAGTTGGTTAGATCGTGGTGCTGATAACACCAAGGTTGCCGGTTCAATCCCCGCATGGGCCACTGTGAGCTGCGCCCTCCTTAAAAGAGTCAACTACACCATTGTAGCATGAAAGCAATGTGTAACCAATGACCATGGCTGTTCCCCAATAAAATTAAAAAAAAAAAAAAGACTTGGAGCTGCTGAAGAGAGTCCATAATGTTTGTGTGCATCCCAGCGTCTTCTCGGTGTTTGGCACACAGTAAGTGTTCAACAGATGCTTGCTCTTACATGTGCATATCCTTTCTTTCACAATTTTATTGACGTACCATAAACTGCTAGTATTTGAAGTATATAATTGATGAGTTTTGCCATAAGTGTACATCCATGAAACCAACACCATAATCAAGGCGAGGGACACGTCCATCACCTCCTTTCCTTGTGCCCCTTTGTAACTCCTACTCTGCTGTTATTTCAGATTAGTTTTCATTTTTGAGAATTTTACATAAATGGAACCAGGTTGTATGTCCTTTTTTTTTTTAAAGATTTTATTGGGGAATTGGGGGAGGGGGGAACAGCGTTGAGGAATCGGGGAAGGAGAACAGACAAGTTGCTGTCCTTTTGTTCTTCAGTCTGAATGGACACTTTACCAAAAAAGATTTATAAATGGCAAGTAAGAAAATGAAGAGATGTCCAACAGCACTAGTTACTAGAAAAATGCCAATTAAAACCACAATGAGATACCACTACATATTCACTAGAATTAGCGCTAAAATTGAAAGATATGACCATACCAAATGATACTAAGAATGAGGAGAAATTTTGAACTTTTCATACACTGTTGGTGGGAATGAAAAATGGTACAACCACTCTGGAAAACAGATTGGAAACTTTTTTAAAACTACGCATAAACCTACCAGACAACATCTGAAGAGAAAGGAAAGCATATGTCCACACAGACTTGTGCACACATGTTTATAGCAGCTTTACTCATAATTGACAAAAACTGGAAATAACTCAAATTATAATATCCATACAATGGAATACTACTGAATAATAAAATCTGCTTGTTGCATATACAAGTATATTATGAAGTAGTCCAAGGACAGTGCATGCAATACTGCATTTGCTCACTAGATGATGGTAAAAGCACACTCATTTCCAGTTCCATCAACCTGCATCACTTGTGGTTCCTCTTCCTTACCACAGCAGGCATGACAGGTCATTATTCCCCATTTAATGAGTGAGAAAACTGGGGCCTGCAGACGGCAAATGACACTCCAAGTTTGCCAACTTGTCAGAGCCAGGACCCAGGATCTGACCCATGTCTCCTAGATGTTCTGGGCTTCCGAGTCAACTACCCAGACTCTTCCACATGTCAATTTCCCCCACATCCTGTGTGTCTCCTCCTCCCAAGTCCTCTCTTCTAGTTCATCAGAAATCTGCTGCCCACATCCATACCAACTAGCCCTGAGCCAGGGGAGGGGTTTGGGGGGTTTGAGAGGATGCTCAGGGAAGCTGGGAAATGGTGGGGCTACTATTTGAATTCAGGTTTGGTTTAGCCCCTATCTTCTGGGATTAGCAGGATGAAACCCAGGGACACAGGTGTGAGAGCCCTTTGTGCAGCTGGAGGGTTATATACAGGACATGCCTGGAGTTTATGTTGTCAAGACCTAGCCACTTGAACATAATTTTATATTGGCCTCCTCCATTCTTTTTGTGTTCTGAGGGTGGAAGTGGCTTCTGGCCTACCTTTCTGCCTCTTCTGGTCACTGTGTCTGGCCTTTACATTTCCAATCCCCGCCAATTTTGAGCCTGCTCAACCCCAGCAACCAATTAGCTAGCCCCTGGCAAATCCCCAGGCCCTCTCCTTACTCCTTTGCTCCCAATGAAGTCTGTGCTTCTAAGCCTTGCAGCTCTGGAAAAACACACCTTCTCCATAAGAAGCTCCAGCAAGATGCTGAGATTCCGCATCAAGGGGGAACCACGGTGTCTAGTTCAGCTTCTCCCCACACCCTACCCCTATAGGTGTCTAGTTCAGCTTCTCCCCACACCCTACCCCTATTAAATCACTTTGAGGGAAGAGAAAACCCCTCTGCCCAGGGTCTGCACAGGCTGGTGGTTTGTCTGCTGCTGGCCTGTCTGGATCATTGCTTCATCTGAGGACATTCCTGCACTGAAGAAAGCGACAAGGGTTGAGGTGCTGATGACTAGTTTGAATTCCAGCCAGGCTGCCTTGGCAAGGCGACCACCCATCAGAGCCTGGTTTTCCATTTGCAACACGAGTAACCCTTCCTGAGTTCAGTGATGAAAAAGCTCTTTACTGACACACCATCCAGTGAACTGAACCTGTTGCCATGTCACAGCTCCCCTGGCTAGACCTGTGCTGGGTTCTCTCAGGCCTGGCTGGATTGAGCCTCTCCCACCTGGATCCGAAATAGGGTCTGAGGAGAGGCACCTCACGGATGATTGTAGTTTGGCTGCCAACAATCGATCAAGGACAATATAACCATGAGTCACTCAGGCTTAAAAAAGGGAATACCAGAGCACTTTTTATTGGCTAAAATGTCTGTCAATTTACAAGGGTCTTTCATAGAT
>NW_017731443.1:1810362-1836419 GCF_001890085.2 Hipposideros armiger
TAAATAAAAATTTTAAAAACCTACACATAAGGAAAAATCCAGGCCCAGATGATTTCACAGGTGATTTCTACCAAACTTTTCAAGAAGAATTGATACCAATTCTTCACAAACATTTATAAAAAAAAACATAGAAGAGGAGGGAACACTTCCCAACTCATTCTATCAGGCCAATTTTACCCCATACCAAAATCAGACAAAGATCACAAAAAAACTACAGACCAAAATCTTTTATAAATATGGATGTAAAAATCCTCAACCCAGTAAACCAAATCCAGCAACATATAAAAAGAATTATATGGGGCCGGCTGAGAGGCGCGTTGGTTAAGAGTTGGCTTGGGACGCCAGCTCTGAGCGGCAGGGCCCCAGTTTGGATCCCACATGAGGGCCAGTGACACTGCGCCCTCTACAGTTAAGATGGTGAACAACAGCTCGACCTGGAGCTGGGCTGCCGTGAGTCGCCGGCGACAGCATAGGCTGCAGTGGGGCTGGCTGGCAGCTGGTGTGTGCTTTCGTAAGCTGCCCTGAGCCGCCATGAGAGGCCATCCAATGTCCGGCGAGCGACTGCCTCACCCCAGAAGAGTGCAATGATAATACCAACGTGGGACAGTGAAGTGACGTTCTCCACAACTAGACTGAAGAACAAAAGTACAGTAACTTGTCTGTTCCCCCCCCCCCAATTCCCCAATAACAATCTTAAAAAAAAAAAGATTTATATATTGTAACTAAGTGGGATTTACCCTAATGCAAGGTTAATTTAGTATTTGATAATTAATTAATGTACCATATTAATAGGATATAAAACAAAAACACATCATCTTAGTAGAAGCAGAAAAATCACTTGACAAAATTCAACACACTTTCACGATAACAACACTCAACAAACTAGGAATAGAGTGGGACTTCCTTAACCTAATAAAGACATCTATGAAACAGCCACAACTAACATCATACTCAATGGTAAAAGACTGGATGCCTTTCCCCCAAGGTCAGGAACAGCACAAGGGTATCCACTCACCACCTCCATTCAACATTGTACTGGAGTTCTAGCCAGAGCAATTAGTCAAGAAGAAATAAAAAGCATCTGGATTGGAAAGAAAGAAGTAAAACTATTTCTATTTGCAGATGATATGATTTCATCCATAGAAAATCCTAAGGAATTTGTGAGAAAGCTATTAGAATTAATCAAGGAGTTGAACAAGTCTGCAGGATACAAAATCAATATAAAAAGTCAATTGTGGGGCCGGTCGAGTGGCTCAATTGGTTAAGAGTTGGCTTAAGAGCACGAGCTCTGAGCAACAGGGCCGCTGGTTCAATTCCCACATGGGCCAGTGACACTGTGCCTGAGCTGAGCTGTTGCTGAGCTGCCAACAGGTGGCAGGATGGTTCAGCTAGTGTAACAACAAGATTACCTGTTCAATGGGGGGCTATGCCCACCCTCAGCTAAGACTGAACTTGGCACCTTGAGCTGAGCTGCTGCCCGGATGGCTCAGTGGATAGAGCGTGTGCTCTTAACAACAAGGCTGCTGGTTCGACTCCCACATGGGATGGGGGCTACGCCCATCCGCAACTAAGACTGAACACAGCACCTTGAGCTTAGAGGCCACGAGCTGTGGGAAGCCAGATGGCGACTGGCACCCTTCACAACGAAGATTGAAGAACAACTTGGCTGGTCCCCTCCCCAATTCCCCAACACTGTTCCCCTCCTCCAACTCCCCAATAAAAATATTTTTTACAAACTCAACTGTATTTCTGATACAATAGCAATGAATAATCTGAAAATGACATTAAGAAAACAATTCCATTTACAATAGCATCAAAAGAATAAAATATTTAGGAATAAGTTTGACAAAAGTGTAAAATTTATACTCCAAAAACTATAAAAACATTGCTGAAAGCCATTAAAGAACATCTAAGTCAAAGGGAAAACATCCTACATTCATGGATCAAAAACAATATTATTAAGATAGCAATACTCCCCAAATTGATCAGCACAATCCCTATCAGAATTCTAGTTTGATTCTTTATAAAAGTTGACAAGCAGATTTTAAAATTCACATGGAATTGCAAGGGATTCAGCATAGCCAAAACAATCTTGAAAAAGAACAAAGTTGGAGGACTCACTTTTTCCAATTTCAGAACTTACTCCAAAGCAATAGTAATCAAGACAGTGTGGTGCTAGCACAAGGATAAACATATAGAGAAACAGAATAGAATTAAGGGTTCTGTAATATCTTGACTATGGTGGAGGTTACACAGGCACATACATTTGTCAGAACTCATCAACCTGTACACTTGAGATATAAATTTTATTGTATGTAAACAATAGAGATGATTAAAATAACAACAACATGCCTCCTGATTCAAAGAGTAAAGCCAAAATACAAGAGTCTTCACAAAGCACATACTGTTTGAAGTTTCACACTTATCCACCGCAGATTGTGGTGTATGACAATGTGCCAATTTCTCTGCTTTTGGCTTATCTGATGATGCTTGTTTGTAGATAAAAATCTCCCCCAACAGATGACTTCTGTGGGGAGATTTGCGAAGACAGGGGCAGGGAGCAGGGGTGGGAAGAGGGCAGGGCAGAGTAGTGGAAGGAGGAAGGAGGCTGCAGGAGTGAGGCAGAGAGGCAGAGAGTGTTATGTGGGGGACACTGAGGGGGCAGCTCTGAGGAGTTGCTACCCCAGAAGCTGGGGGAACACAGGGTGCCAAGAGCCTCATACTTGGGAGGGTCCCCACCTGGAGACTCCCCAGGAGGTTCAGATGAAGCAGGAGCAGCTTGTGAGCTCAGACGCCTCCTCCTCCAGGAAGCCTACCTTCGTCTCATCCCCTGACGCCCTTGTTCTGACTCCTAGGTACCCAGCATTCATAAGTGGAAGTCAGAGCTGTTGATATGTGCCCCCTGAGTACAAGACCCATGTCTGCTCTGTCACTTGGGCCACACACAGTTGGCTGGGAAATGTGTGTTGAGGATGAGTGGGTGTGTTCCAGGCTGCCTGGGTTCCAACCTCAGCTGTTGACTATTGGTGGTGTGTTGTAGTATTGTTATGAGTGAGTGAATGAGCAGGCTGGTGAGGTGGAGGGATGAAGGAACAGCATCAGCTCCCCCTGGCCTGGCTCCACCTGGGCAGAAATGGGTCCACCTCAGGCCCCCTGTCTGCCTGTCTGTTGCCTGCACCTAGGAATGCCTGGTTCCCAGGATGCCAGGTCCTCAGGCACCCATTTCAGCCTCAGGGTGGGCTAGCCTGGGAACCTGCTGATTTCTACCACCATGTCCCCCGACTTCTGCTGGCAAAAGTGGCCCTGGTCAGGTTAGGGGTGGAACGCCCCGCATTCCCTCTGCTCTGTGTCCTCATATCTTCCTTCCCAGGCTTCCTGCACACACCTCTGCTATTGTCCCCAGTGCCAGGCAGGCCACAGGGAAGGAGCTGGGCCTAGGAGAGGCTAGAACCACCTCATCATTCTCCCTTTTGACTCCACCTTCTAGGGGCGCCTGGCCTGCCAGGAGGGCTGGGTGTGGGCTTCCCTTCCAGGTGGAAAAAGGAAGGGAAGGGGTCTGGGGAGGAGAAGGAAGAACAGAGAGCAAAGGGGGAGGGGGGCAGGAGCACTCTGGTGTGAACTGAGGGGCTGCCAGTCTGCTGTCCTGGCCACATTATTTGCTGGACATTGGCAGTGCCACCATGGCAGGCTTGTGACGCTGAGCCCCAGTTGTTCTTCCAAGGGCTCCCTTCTCTGGGAACAGACACTGGGGTGGGGGTGGAGGGGGGTGGCTTTAGGGAAGGGCTTTGGTGCTGAGGCCTAAGGCTGGTGGTCTGGCCAAGGCAAGACACCCTAGGCCACCTCACGGAGTCTGGGGCTTTAAACGCCATCTGCATTGCCCGTCACTGTGGGGCTCTCCCCCGGGCCCAGCCTCTGTGGTTCTGCCAGGTGTGCAACGGGCTCCCCAAACTGAGCTCTTGAGCCCCATAAACTTGCTCAGTCTTGATCAGTGGCAAATGGCAACTCTACCCTTCCAGGCCTGGAGCCGGGGTCACCCCAATGCTTCTTCTCACATCTTACACAGGCCACCAGCAGGTGCTTGGGCTCCAACCACTTGGCACCTCCAACTCCGCTCCCCATTCTCCCCACCCCCACCCGGCCAGGCCACCAGCCTCTCTTGCCTGGGACCCTGCAGCAGCCACCTCACTGGTCTCCTCACTTCCACCTTTGCCCCCTGCAATCTACTGTCCTCACAGCCACCAGAGAGATCATTAGAGAAGGCAAGTCAGGTCACCTGACTCTGCTGTCTAAGATCCTCCAACACCCCCATTTCACTCAGGGTGAAGTCGGACCCCTGGCCTTGGCCTGTAAGGCCAGTGCCACCTGTTCCCAGCCTCCTCTCTGCCCACGCTCTCGCTGGACAGGACTACCATTCGAAGCAAAAGCACTTTGGGCCCAACCAAATGTGGTCCATGATTTCATTGACTCTAGATTGTTCCAAACTGTTGTGTTGAGTTTCGTCTGAATGTTGAAATGTCATATGTATTAGTGAATTTATTTGGGCATTTCTCAGTTTAAAGAAGTCATTATAACTCGTACTATTTTTGCAACTTTTCTATAAGTCTAAAAAGGTTATAAAATAAAGTTTATTAAAATAAAAAGGAAAAGGGGTGGGGGAAGGGGAGTAATTATACTGAAAAAGGAGTCACTGTCCAAAAGTGGCATAACTTTGTAAGAGCTGCTCTTCCCGTGAGGCAAGTGTGTGGCAACACCCGGCGTCTGTGACTGGGGCTGTCACATGCATGCACACGTGTGCACACGCGTTTGCTTGGGAGAAGATGGTCCTCCAAGTTTAGCTGAGCGAACCAGAGCATGGCTTCAGATGGAAGAGTCAGATGAGGCAGGGCTTGGATGGGAAACAGGAGGCTTCGGAGGGTGGGTGATGCCAGAGCAGCTGCAGCCCCAGCAGAGGGCAGTCAGGTGAGGTTCCATCACTGAGGGAGCTTCTCAGCTGGACCTTGAAGTGGGATTTTCACTTGAGATGGGCAGGGGTAGAGAATATTCCAGAAAGGAGGAACAGGGCAGTGAAGGGCTGTGTGTGTATGTGTGTGGGGGGAGCTGGGGGGAGGAGGGAGAATGGGTGGTTCCTTTAGGGGGAAGGAGGAGACTCCAGTTGAGTGAGGGTATGGGTGTCAGAGGTTAGATGGAGGCAGGTGACGAGGGCACAGCCGGAATCTGGGAGCCCTGACAGTCAGTGACAGTGGGTGATTGGGGAGGGGCTCAGCAAGCTCAGCGGGTCTGGAAGTTGATGTGGAGGGCGGCCTAGTGCCAGGGCCACAGTGAACAGGGCAGGAGACTAAAGGGAGAGGCAGGTGAGAATGAGGCTGTTGGGCCTACAGGACTTACCGGCTGGAGATGCAACCAGGAGAAGTGGAGCAGCTGGGGAGCCGCCTGCGGAGGGAGGAGGCCCACCTCCCACGCTCCACCCCAAACCCCGCATCCTTTCCTTCCCGGCTCACAGCCATGTAACTCTGTCTGCTCGTCCCTCCAAGTGTTGGCTCCTCAAGGGTGCAGACATTTACAGCTGGTTCATCTCACTATCTTCAGGCACTATGACTGTGCCGAGCTCATGTTCAGTTAGTAGTTGTTGAATGAATGAATGAATGAATGAATGAATGAATGAATGAATGAATGAATGAATGAAACTACATGCAAGAGGCAGGACTAAGAGAGAACAGAGCCCAAAACTGACAGAACTACACGGATAAGCCTGGAAAGCCTGCCCAGGTCCCCTCCTGCACACGGTGCCCAGGTAACTAACCCGCGCTATGTCACCACCTGGGTGGTCCCTGGTAGCTGGCAGATCCAGCCAAGGCCCATTCCTGGGCTCCAGCCTGTCCATCCCAATTACCTGCCAGACATCTCCACGAGGACATCCTCAGTCCAACACTCATCTTTGTCTTCATCTGTCCCCAAACCTCCCAACCCCCTCCTTCATTTCCTGCTCTGGTTTGCCCTACACCCCTGAAATCAGAAACCAGGGGGCCTTCCTCAAAACCCTTCTCTCCATCAGTACCAGCCTGGGAGTCTCACTCCCTCCACGCCCTGGTCTCCTGACCTCCAGGCCTGCTTGCTTTCCCTTTTTCTTCACCCGCATTGTGGCCAGAATCACCTGTTTTATCTAATCTGCTCCCCAGGGCAAAGCCCTAACTTCTTTGGAGTTCCAGGGCCTTCACCATCAGCTTCCAACCATTCACCCCAGCTTCTCTCTCTCCCCCTCTCCTAGCTTCCCCCCAGCCACCCTGGACTTTCACACTTCCAAACTGCTCATACTGTTCTCTCCCACCCTTCTATTGTCCCTCTGGAAAACCCTAGTCATTCTTTGAGGCTCCACCCATGTGCCCCTGCCTGTCTCCAGCCCTCCCTGGATTCTACAGGTAGAGAGCATTGCTTCTGTGCTCCTCCAGTGCACTTCACAAGAAATGCTATTAGAGCCTTTGATTGAGCTGGTGCTCAATGCTTGCCATATATCTCTCTCTCTCCTGTTCCTTGTGCAACAGGAACACCCTGGGTGAGGTATTATTATGCCCATTTAACAGAAGAATAAAACGAACCCTAAAGGGATTAAGTAACTTGCCCCAGTGTACACAGCCAGTGTGTGCAGGAGCTGGGGCTAGAGCTTGAGTTTCACGTTGTCATATGGAGGTGTATGATCATTGCTTCTTTAAACCCCTACTTGAAGACTTGGAGCTGTTGGGGGTGACCGGTTAACTCAGTTGGTTAGATCGTGGTGCTGATAACACCAAGGTTGCCGGTTCAATCCCCGCATGGGCCACTGTGAGCTGCGCCCTCCTTAAAAGAGTCAACTACACCATTGTAGCATGAAAGCAATGTGTAACCAATGACCATGGCTGTTCCCCAATAAAATTAAAAAAAAAAAAAAGACTTGGAGCTGCTGAAGAGAGTCCATAATGTTTGTGTGCATCCCAGCGTCTTCTCGGTGTTTGGCACACAGTAAGTGTTCAACAGATGCTTGCTCTTACATGTGCATATCCTTTCTTTCACAATTTTATTGACGTACCATAAACTGCTAGTATTTGAAGTATATAATTGATGAGTTTTGCCATAAGTGTACATCCATGAAACCAACACCATAATCAAGGCGAGGGACACGTCCATCACCTCCTTTCCTTGTGCCCCTTTGTAACTCCTACTCTGCTGTTATTTCAGATTAGTTTTCATTTTTGAGAATTTTACATAAATGGAACCAGGTTGTATGTCCTTTTTTTTTTTAAAGATTTTATTGGGGAATTGGGGGAGGGGGGAACAGCGTTGAGGAATCGGGGAAGGAGAACAGACAAGTTGCTGTCCTTTTGTTCTTCAGTCTGAATGGACACTTTACCAAAAAAGATTTATAAATGGCAAGTAAGAAAATGAAAAGATGTCCAACAGCACTAGTTACTAGAAAAATGCCAATTAAAACCACAATGAGATACCACTACATATTCACTAGAATTAGCGCTAAAATTGAAAGATATGACCATACCAAATGATACTAAGAATGAGGAGAAATTTTGAACTTTTCATACACTGTTGGTGGGAATGAAAAATGGTACAACCACTCTGGAAAACAGATTGGAAACTTTTTTAAAACTACGCATAAACCTACCAGACAACATCTGAAGAGAAAGGAAAGCATATGTCCACACAGACTTGTGCACACATGTTTATAGCAGCTTTACTCATAATTGACAAAAACTGGAAATAACTCAAATTATAATATCCATACAATGGAATACTACTGAATAATAAAATCTGCTTGTTGCATATACAAGTATATTATGAAGTAGTCCAAGGACAGTGCATGCAATACTGCATTTGCTCACTAGATGATGGTAAAAGCACACTCATTTCCAGTTCCATCAACCTGCATCACTTGTGGTTCCTCTTCCTTACCACAGCAGGCATGACAGGTCATTATTCCCCATTTAATGAGTGAGAAAACTGGGGCCTGCAGACGGCAAATGACACTCCAAGTTTGCCAACTTGTCAGAGCCAGGACCCAGGATCTGACCCATGTCTCCTAGATGTTCTGGGCTTCCGAGTCAACTACCCAGACTCTTCCACATGTCAATTTCCCCCACATCCTGTGTGTCTCCTCCTCCCAAGTCCTCTCTTCTAGTTCATCAGAAATCTGCTGCCCACATCCATACCAACTAGCCCTGAGCCAGGGGAGGGGTTTGGGGGGTTTGAGAGGATGCTCAGGGAAGCTGGGAAATGGTGGGGCTACTATTTGAATTCAGGTTTGGTTTAGCCCCTATCTTCTGGGATTAGCAGGATGAAACCCAGGGACACAGGTGTGAGAGCCCTTTGTGCAGCTGGAGGGTTATATACAGGACATGCCTGGAGTTTATGTTGTCAAGACCTAGCCACTTGAACATAATTTTATATTGGCCTCCTCCATTCTTTTTGTGTTCTGAGGGTGGAAGTGGCTTCTGGCCTACCTTTCTGCCTCTTCTGGTCACTGTGTCTGGCCTTTACATTTCCAATCCCCGCCAATTTTGAGCCTGCTCAACCCCAGCAACCAATTAGCTAGCCCCTGGCAAATCCCCAGGCCCTCTCCTTACTCCTTTGCTCCCAATGAAGTCTGTGCTTCTAAGCCTTGCAGCTCTGGAAAAACACACCTTCTCCATAAGAAGCTCCAGCAAGATGCTGAGATTCCGCATCAAGGGGGAACCACGGTGTCTAGTTCAGCTTCTCCCCACACCCTACCCCTATAGGTGTCTAGTTCAGCTTCTCCCCACACCCTACCCCTATTAAATCACTTTGAGGGAAGAGAAAACCCCTCTGCCCAGGGTCTGCACAGGCTGGTGGTTTGTCTGCTGCTGGCCTGTCTGGATCATTGCTTCATCTGAGGACATTCCTGCACTGAAGAAAGCGACAAGGGTTGAGGTGCTGATGACTAGTTTGAATTCCAGCCAGGCTGCCTTGGCAAGGCGACCACCCATCAGAGCCTGGTTTTCCATTTGCAACACGAGTAACCCTTCCTGAGTTCAGTGATGAAAAAGCTCTTTACTGACACACCATCCAGTGAACTGAACCTGTTGCCATGTCACAGCTCCCCTGGCTAGACCTGTGCTGGGTTCTCTCAGGCCTGGCTGGATTGAGCCTCTCCCACCTGGATCCGAAATAGGGTCTGAGGAGAGGCACCTCACGGATGATTGTAGTTTGGCTGCCAACAACCGATCAAGGACAATATAACCATGAGTCACTCAGGCTTAAAAAAGGGAATACCAGAGCATTTTATTGGCTAAAATGTCTCAATTTACAAGGGTCTTTCATAGATGCAATGGGAACGAAACCCTCCCTCCTCCCTCCACCCGTCCCCCAGTTGACTCCACCCCAGCCCACAGACAACTTAACACAAAGAACTAAACCAAGTTCGCACTTGTTTCTGGGGGGATGCTACTGGGTCACCCCCACCATACCACATCCCCTCCCAAGTCCTCCCCCTACTTGAAGAGTGTGTTTGTTATCAGTGATGTGTACTTGGTTATTGGACAAGTTAAAGCAAGGGAGAACACCCACAAAACACCCATCTACTTATGGACAGAAATTTGGTTTATACACAAAAGAATCACACAAGTGAAGTTTGTCAATTTTTATTAATATGAAAACTTTTAAGGTTTTTCATTGTGAAGCCTCTCCAAATACTAGATGTATGGAAAATAACCTGAAAATTAAAGACAAGGCAGTTATATCACATCCCCATGTGAATATAAATACAAACTGATTCAGGCTTCTGACGAATTCAAAAGCTACTCCACTCCCAACTCCAGAGCCTAGCTAGCCCCTGAAGAGAAGAGGAAAATGGAGAGCCCTGAAGAGGTGACTTCAAGCAAAGACGCCACAGGGACTTGAACCCTGTCCTGGAAACCAGGAGTGCCAACCACCAGCATCTTTTGCTTTTTTTTTAAGAAGCTAGGAAAAGGCCAAAAAGCAAAACCTGAGAAAACAAAAGGTTTTGTTTTCTCAGGAAAAGAAAAACCTTTACAACCCTACTGAAGAGCACTGGAGAATCTGCTTCAGCTAAGCTGCTAGCTTGGCCAAGTCTGATATGTTCACCTGAAAAAGTCTTAGCAGAGAATTTTTGCAATCCCACCCCATCAAGCCCTCTCAACCACTAAAATGCCTATCTGCAGTTTGCAAGTTATAGTTTCCCACCCAACATTACAGTTCTTACATTATTCCACATTTACTGGTTTAAGTTTTAATCACTGGAAAATAGTGCTGTACATTTAAAGTTGCTTAGAGCTTTCAGTTTGTGGTGTTAACCATTTGCAGGCAAATTAATGGCCTTTTCTAGTAGTGCAACCCACCGAAGACCTCGGCACCACTGTTACCTTGAAACAGGTATGGCTCATGCCCACAAGGATCCAAGCTACTGGCAGCATCGAGGTGAGGGGTGAAGGGTCTGCGCTAGGCCAAAGGCAGGGGGTGGTGATGTGGCAGAGAAGTCGCTTGTGGGGAGACCTTTTTTAACAGGCTTCTGGAAAAGCTAGGGAAAAGTGGTTGCCCGCTTTCCCCCTTTCCCTCCCCTTCAAAGCATCACTTGAGGTTTGGGCTTTATTCAGAGCTGCTATAAAAACAGCTTAATTGTTAGAAGCCCAGGGTTTACAAGGTACTTAAGCATTCCTTTAGATGCTTCCCTCCCGAAGAGGCTCAATGCATGTCTGTCAAGTGTTAAGGAAAGTCATGTCTGACAGAAGATGGGGTTATGAGGCCGACACCACTGTTGACCTTAGTATAATAGCGCTTTGTTGTCTCTCTTGCCACAGGAAGGCTCCATGGTTGTCCTACTTTAAGCCTTCGGTGCCTTTAGTGAGGGGTACCTGAAAAATCTTAAAAAAAAGGCTTAGCGCCCACCTCACCCCTCCACCCCCAAGGCCAACTTGCTCACGTACTATTTACTACTTCAGCATAAAGCTGAAAATCTATTTAACACTCATTTACCCAGAATGGATCTGATTTGGTATGTAAACATAGAAAAAGCTTGTTCACCTGTTGTCCTCATTTTGTCCACTGGTGAATTCAACTGGAAGATCCTTCTATAGTCTGAAGAATACCATCTGAAAGAACTAGTGGTAGTTCCCAATCCCCACATTTAAAATGGAATGTTTGCTTAAAATAAATAGCTATTTTTCCTTACTGGGTCTGGCTTCTCTGGCCCTTCGCATACGTCTGCAGTTTTGAATGTTCCTGCATATAAGAATTAAGACCAAGGGAGGGGAGAGAGAAACCCGCACAAAGACAATGCACTAAGACCACTGAACTATTATAAACATTTCCACTTGCCAGTTAAATTTCTTGAAGACTGTTGCTTGTTTGGGGTTTATTTCTTGTCACTGATTTTAAGGTTGCATCTGGAAAAGACTAAAGGCTTCAGTGCCCTCCCCACCCCCCTACCAGAAGTGAACAAAAAAGCATTTTTACCTAATGCACAGCAAAAGGTACTTGGCTTCAATCACAAACACGAATGCTTAAAGCTGCAGAAACTTCCTCAACACTCAGCCTTTGTCACTCAGCTGGATTTTCATTCCAACAATCACTACTCCAAGCATTGGGGCAAACAACTTTTAATCATACTCCAGTCGTTTCACAATGCATTCTAATAGCAGCGTTATCAGAACAGTACTGCATTACTTGCCAACAGAACAGACAGACCTGAAGTCAAGACAACTGCATTCTCTGTGTAGTCTGTAAAAAAAAAGCTAAAAAAGTAAGCCCCCACCCCCTCCTCCCTTCCCTCCAAAATTAGGGGGGGAAATAAATTACTTGAGTATGCTGAAAAACTCACTGCAAGGTCTCACACACTCACTAGAACAGAAGGCAGAGCCAAGCGCTTATATGCAAGTCAAATCCTGAACAGCTTCATGAGGGATGAAATGAAGCCTCTGCAAGGGAAAATTCTTTAAAAACCCACATTCCCCAAGTGGCTATACAAAAGGCCAATAGTGTAAACACTGGCTAACGCTAGATGAGATGATCATAAGCATTAAGTTAACATGCAAACTTTGGAAATGTGGGCAGTATTTTATTAACTCTAATTTTACCACTGCCAATTTATAGAGTCCTGACTTTCTGGAAACAGTGTAGGTGTAGTTACCTGTTATTCTGATCATTATCTCCCACCTGTCTAAGAGGTATTTATTCCTTATTTAGAGGGCCTCTATTGCCATGTGCCTGGAATTATTAAATGCTCTCATCACTTTACGAAGGATAAAATTTGTCTTTCCTGCCTTAAGAAAGTTAAATTCCTTCTTCCGCTCAATTTCTGATCTTGTCCATTAAAGAGTGTTCGCAGACAAAGTTTCTGAAAGATTAGAGAAGAATCCCCCCAAGATTGCCCAACACTAACTACAAACAAACAATACTTTATTTAAATAAGGAGACAGCTGCTTCCTAAAAGCATACATTCTCTATTAAGTTTTATTTTTCAACGATTTAATGGTTTTCTGCACAATATACATTACAAAACATTTAAACTTTAACGAGACTAACATATCCCATTGTTAACAGAACATTATGCTACCCTTTGTTTTCCAGAGATTCAATGCTAAAAAAATTTTCTTAGTTTTATAAACATTACGTTCTGATTATCAAGAGGCTTGAGGAATTAACTTGCCTCTGAGTGAGGGGTGCTATCCCATCATGGAAGCCCACAGGCACAAGTCCTGTCTAATTTTAAAAGGCTGGATGGGACAATTCCTCACAATCCTGGAATCCCGGATCGAAGGGATCAGGAAAGTGGCCCATGTTCAATACTTAAGACCGCCACAGCTCTTCACATAGAATAGGCACTTATCCCTAACATGCAATTCTGCAGACGCAAATTAAACTTATCTGTTAACAGCTGCCTGCTGTTTTCTGCTCCCAGATGAAATGAAGCAACTCTTCTGATAGTGAAGAGGAACCTGTCTGAGGCAAATGAAAGATTGGCAAACAGCACAGCCTCCTCTGAATCCACTTGATCCCACTCCTCTGAATTATTTCAGCTTCTTTTTTTCCAGGATTAATGTAGTATTATCATTTTCATTTCATTTCACTTATATTCTGTCTGCTTTTGTAAAAGCAGGATTTTGAGATGGACATTTGATCTTCATTGTATTGCTCATCAATTATTTTATTCCTCATCAATTCGTTATTTTTGTGGGTACAGCTTGATAAGCCATAACTTTAAAATAGTAGATTCCATTAACTTTAAATTGGTAGCTTTCATTTGCATTTTTTTTTTGGCATATGCAGACAATGTTTTCATCAGTAGTAAGGATCTCAGGGTTATGCCTTCTCCCCAACAGAAGTATGAAATATAATCTTTTCTCCCTTTACTTATCATTCACCAAGGAGCTGTTCCCACTCCATCTAGGCCATCATTATTGCCAGGCTGGTTATGACTCAGAAGATGTTATCTGAAAAAAGTCTACAGAAAAAAAAAAGGTTTCCCCTCCCTCATCAACAAAGGCCCACCCTCTTTTATCAGTTATGATTCACAAATACTTAAGATGCAAACATAAAATACACAATTTACAATAATTTTGAAGCATACCTTAACATCTTGTTTTGCAGTCATACAAAGGAAAATTTTTCCTATGCTAAAAACACTTGCTTATACACAACTGAAAACAGAATCTTACTTGATTATATAAAAGCTACCACCAGAAGAAATCCCTTCAGGATCATTAAGCCACTTCCTTTGCTCTGAAGCTCCTATAGCAGTATTAAGTTTTATTAAATCACCTGAAAAAAAATTCCAAAAGAGAACCACACACTACCATATCCAAACAACTTTAGTGTTTAAAAAAAATCCCCAAGATGTTACCTACATCAGTCCAGTGGGCTACAACCAACCCCCAATCCAACACTTTCATTCCCCAGCTGCCCAATTCAAAAATTGGGGAAAAATAAAATCTAGACGATTGGGCGTTACTTGCCAACTTGAAGTTGTGATTTCTTAGTTTTTCCATCCTAAGTATTTAAGTTCTCTGGCATGAGATCTGAAATCATAAACTAAACAATTACCTACACCCAACCCTCCCAATCCCAACCATAACAGGCCACTGCCAAACTACAAATTGCCAAAATTTGCCCCTCCCCTTTAATAAAAGGTATTTCAAAAGTCATATTTGAAAACTTAACTTCAACATTTGGCCTAGTCAAGCTCTTCTGAAGTTCTCCTGAGATGACTGAAATGAACCAAATCTGCACTGTGCTGTACATTTCAGCTTCAACTGGGAATACGCTTCCAAAGGAAAAGGCAGCTCCAATCCCTGAAGGTGTTGGTGCCAACAGCATAGCGGTACAATCCTTCTCTAACCCCGTTTGCCAATAGTACTATAGCATCTGTGGAAAATCTTAGAAAAAAACATATTCTCCCCCACCCTTTTCCCTGGTTAAGACCACCCCAAAATACTTCAAGTTAAGGGGTTACATACTTTAAAAATCTGATTAAGGGGTGGAAAAAAGAATAACTACCAGCCATTTCTCCAAAGGACCGCTCCGCCACAGACCTCAAAGTGAGAACTGCTCGCGTTCTAGTTTCTAGAAACTGTAAACCTGTGGTGTTCTGATTATCCTGATACTGGATTTTCTTTTTTTCTGTTACCTTGAGTCATTTGCCTTTGGGAGTCTAGACAGACCTAAGGGGAAAAGAACTCAAAACATATTTTGCCCCCAACCCACAAAAAAACTTTCCCCCCCGAGTTACACGCCCAACTCGACATTCACATCTATTCACAAAACTGAAATGCTTCATTACCCCAAGCTAAAAATAAAAACTGCTTACAAAACTTGCCTTAATTTTGTCTCAAATTCATTTGTTTTTCTCAAATTGGTTAAAAGACACAACCAAAAAAACTTGCCATCTACCATTCCTCCGGGCTTTGGAAGTCTGCCCTCAAAAGCTTCGACAAGATGCATGAGAAAGTTAAGCCTGAAAAAGAGAAACCTACAACACCCGGAAATCGGCCTACATCACATCATCAATCCCTTGCCGCTTAAGTACACAACTCCCCCATTATCATTAGTAAATAAAGGTTACCATACTTCAGTTACCAAAAATCGGGACTGGCCGACCTCGCGGGCTTTTACACGCCACTGGCTCTCCCTGCGGCCTCGCACTGGGACGCTCGCTGCTCTAGGCTCCTCTATCTATCCTCCACACCGCCTGCGCCGCCTCCGCCTCCGCCTCCGCGTGGTCGCCAAGTCGCACGCTAGCGTCAGCACACCGCACTGGAATCCTCTCCTAGCTTCACCTCCAAATCGTTACGGCTCCTTGCTTCTTCCTAGCTTCCTTCACCACATCGCACTGGCTCCCGGACTCCTTTCCTATCTTCACCGCGAACTGCTTGCTGCTGGCTCCTCAGTCCTAGCTTCACCGCACACTGGCTCCTGGAATCCTGTCTTCCTAGCTTCACTGAATCCACTTCTGGGTAGCACCTGGGTCAGCTGCCAATTAATGCTAGTCCTCAGGGTTTAAGTCCTCTGAGATCTCATCACAGTCCAATGCCAAAACATTAAGATGGTGGTTATTCTCGATCTTTAATTACTCGTTATCAAAGTCCTTTAAATATTCCAAAGAAAACTAAACCAATGTATCTAAGGCCTTTCAAATGTTTAACTCTTCCAAAAACACCCTATATCTTAGACTTAATTACTTCAGTCCTTTTATTAGCTTTTTGCTGTGATTTTTAACTCATTTCCCTTCTAGCTTCCTTCTGGATATTCTTCTAAGTTGCTCCTGGTCTACAGTAGTTTATAAAGACCCTCCATCTTCTCAAGTCTAACTTCTGCACCACCAAAAATTAAATTTATGGGCTCTTAAGATTTCCTTATTACTATAAAAAATTTTCCTTAAATCTTTTTTGTTCTTGTTCTTTGTCCAATTTTCTGGCTTTAAACTTTTCTATCTTCTAAGTTTTTGACTTCTATCTTGCATGCTTGTGTCCAATAGTTGTTCTACCTTGCTTTTCCTTTTCTAGCTGAAACTTGTCCTTGACAGTATTTTCAACCTTGTTTCTATCTTCTAGTTTTCTACTAAACTTGTATCTTCGCCCTTAGTTGCTTTGGTTTTCTAGCTTGTCTCAATTCTTTCTTCTTCTGCTTCCTACCTCTTTGGGTTTTTCTGTCTTCTAAAATGCGTTTTATCTTCTATTTTCCTATCTTCTAAGTCTTTTCTTCACCTTCCTGTAACCTTCTGTCTTCGAAATTTTCCACTTTAAATTTCTAATCTTCTTTCTCCCATTTTTATCCTAGCACGAATTTTAGCACGTCTATTTTTAGCTTTAAGAGCCATTAGGCTTTAAATGACGCAATCTTTCCTGCGCCATGTATTTGAAGGTCTCTCTTAAAATGACCTTCAATAAGACGGCCTTTAAGATATTTTAATCATCTACAACTTGACTTTAAAAATGTTAGATCACCTACGTTTTAATACTATTTGCCTTTCAATTTAAGTTTAAGACTTTTTGAATTCAGACTTTGCAGTCTTATCTTTCAGTAACTTCTTTGAAAATTCTTCTTCTATGAAGCTTAATCTCTTAACCTCCATCATGTTCTAGAAATGTTTTCCTTTCTGAAGCTACTCTTTAAAGTCTTCATATTTTTCCTTAAGTAAGATCTTAAGTTATGAGTATTAAAATTTCAATGCTAAGCGATATCTATAAGTATTTTCTATAATACTTTGGCTATTTACATTTCCTAAAGAATTCTATTCATTCCTATTTCTTTTTATATTAATTTCTATCTCTTCTTAATAGAAAGACTTATCTGCAGGTTCCTCAAGCAGTGCCTCCCGCCTCAGCAGCCACCTCTGCGCTCGCTGCCTGAATGCCTGCCGCAGAGCCGGGAGAGGCGTATTTATGGGCGAAGGACAGCTCACGCCGCCGCATTCAATAACCCTCCGACGCCTTTGTGAGGGGGGGAGCGAAAATAGTCCCTCGGAAAGGTTAAAAATAAAAACTGGTTTACAAGCTCTACTAGGTATTTCCTAACCGTTTAAAAGGAAACTTAATTGCAAGCCATGTACCTAGAAATATTTGCCTTACTAGTACGTAGATTTTAGCTGAAAATTTAAATAAAAATAATGAGTCTCATTTATATGGGCATTCAAACAGCTCCCAAAAAATCAGAGCCATTGCTTGGGAATTTTTTAGTAGCTCTCAAAATACCGTTCATGTTTTCTTGGGGGTACAGTAGGTACTACTTAGTGCTTTTTGAAGGAAGATTAAAAGTGGGTTTACTGAAGGGCCTTACTTTTCATTATGTAACAGCATCAGCCTGGCTATATACCTCAGACTAATTTTAGCAGCAGGAAGTGTTGGGGTTTCTCCCCAAAATGCTGATGTCCTGCGAGCATTGGTTCTGAGGTTATAGTTAATACACTTTTGATTGTCCTTTTATTTGAGAAATCTGAGTGGCCTGGGTCATCTGCTTCAGGATTCTATTAAATGAGAAAACCCACTTGGATGTGTCTCAAGTAGCTATTGTACAATATACTGTTGTCTCTGGCAACAGAGCCGGGGCCCATCTGGGAGGGCTCACGTTGTTGTACATGCTTCATGTTGTTTTTGCAGTTATTAAGTGCCAGCTAGACCCCTACGGTTTGAGCTGCCTGTTTTAAACATTGCAAATCAAGCCTGGAATAACTTTCGTTCTTCTCAAACGTGGACTGTTTGTTTCCAGGCTTCTCTCTCATTAATCAAAACCCAAACCCGCTGTCAAAACCAAGTTGAAATGTGCTCTTTAAAGGCTCAAAAAACCCAAAGGTTTTGCCTCCAAAGATACAGCGACCTTGGGCAGCCAGTCCCGGGACAGGTTCTCAGATGTTTGTGAATCACCACCGCTTATGGGTCTGCTTTTCTAAGCTTCCTTGTTTTACAGATTCTGTATGTTCTCTGGTTTAGCTCCATTTTTAAGACATTTTAAATGTCTTAAAGCTGGAAGGGGAAACAAAGAGCTTTCTCCAAACCGAAAGCTTTCCTTTCTGCACCATTTGAGTGGTTTTATCTTACAAGGACCTCCTGAAATTTCCCCACAAAGGGGAAGCTGAGTTGAGCACCGGGAGGTCAGAACTCGCGGCTGCGCCTCTAGAATTCTAGGAGACACCTCCGTGCCCAGGCCGCAAAGGGCCCACCCAACCTCCCAGGCAAGGCCTGAAGGTCTGGAAACAACCATGACGCCGGAGACTTCCCGCACACAGGTTTCAACGCAACTAATGCGGCTGCGCGGAGAAGGAAGCGCCGGGGCGGGGTGGGCGCGTCCCCACAGATCGGCTCCCCCAAATCCAGGTCTGTCTCCTGTACCCTCAGGGCTGTCGGCCTGGCGACAAGGCCCCGGCAGCGAACAAAGACTGGGGGAGGGGCACGGCCCCAGCTCCCCCTCTACGGCCGCACCGCGCAAGGATACGCGGGCAGTGAACCGCCGCCTCCCTTTGTGAGGAGACTTTGGCTCGCGGGCGGTCGCCACCGGTTCTAACCGGCTCCAGCCGGTCCAGGCCGCTTCCGGGAGCGGTGGCGGTTGGCGCAGTGCGGCCCTGCGCATGCGTGTCCCCACCCCGGTGCCTGTGCAGGTCTGAGGGCCCCAAGTGGGGGGAGGGGGAGCTAGGCTCTGGGCCTGGGGTTTTCTGGCTGCCCCTCGGTCCTTTCACCACACGTAGACTGGCTTTCCCTTCCTAGGGCTGGTGCCCCCTTCCCTTTTCAGTCCAAGTCTGCTTTACCTCCCTCTCTCCTTTGTCATTTCCTCATTGTTTCAAAGTCATCCATTACTTTAAAATTCCCACGTGATCCCCTTGTAATTATCAAATTCTGTTTCTTTTATTGTCACATCCCTTGAGTGTTTGTAACATCACCGGGTCTTGTCTAGAAGGCTCGAGGTGGAAGAGGTCTCAGAGACTGACCTAACAGCTGCCTCGTTTTTTGAAAAGAATAATGGTGAGATGAAGTGGAGAACTCAGGGACACACAGTGGTTTAAAGCCTGGAGCCCAGGACAGGGCGGTGACTTCCGCCCTCTGGGCCCTCTCTCACCTCCAGGGTCTTTTATTCTAGAACCTATAAAATGACATGTCTTTAAGACAGTAAATTCCAAGAGGGGAAAACAGTTTACATGATACGGGCTACGATGGCAGCTAAATGACAGGAATTGTATAAAATCAATACGCTGTTTTTAAAACCCTTTTGGCGCCTGTACATGACAGTGGCTGTGAAAGGGTGGGGGAGCTGACCTGGGGGGCTTTCGCAAATGAGGGTACTGTCTCATGCTAACCCCCACCCCCAATAAAGCAGGGCCAGTCTAAGCAGCTACTCGAAATTGACCCTGGCAAAGATGTTCTTATTGAATCAATGTTTCTTTCCCGTTCTTCCTGTCTACTCTTGTCTCCCACTTCTTCCCCCCCCCCACCTTCCCTATAAGAGTGGAAGATTACTGAGATGCTGATGGTTCCCTTCAGACATAATCTTGATGTTTGCTCTGGGACTGGAAAATTTTTAGTACGTTTTTAGCACTGGAAGGAGGAAAACTGGGTTGGGTCACCTCATTTTATAAATGGGGATTTGGGAGCCTGGGGAGTTAGTGATTTGCCTAAAATCAGACACAGCTAATTAGTACTAGAACTTATTCTTGAAGCCCAGAATTTCAACCTCATGGCACCTCCCTTCCTCCCTAACACCCCCCTGTGTCACCTTCTCCCAGCATTTCTGTCAGCCTCAACCGCCAGTTTCTCAGAGCTAGGGGTAGATCTAAGAACCCCTCTGTTATCAATGGTCTTTTTCCCACTCTGGAGCTCGCAAAATAAATGTTAAGACTCCTGAAGTGCTTCAAATAGTTGTCAGTGTCCCTAAACTAGTCATTTCCATTCCCTTTACAGATTGTGGCATTTTTCTTATACTGAAAATAGCCGTATATTATTTGGTTAATTCTCCCTGGGTTTGGGGAAAGAAATAAGAGGATTTGAATGCAGCTCAGCAATCAGGAATCTCTTGTGACAAAAATGATGGCTTGTCAAGGCTAGAGAGAAAATTCTAATTATGTTCCAGTCAATAAGTGAAAAATATTATAGAGAAGATTATGAATACTAACTCGTTTTTACTGTTTAGGCCCAAATATTGACTGCCTTCATCTCTCCTATCTTTTGCTTCACAAAAGTCTTTGGCTGTCTCCAAAATATCCTGACTCTTCCCTGCTCTTTATACAGCGAGTCTCTTCCTTTCTGGAAGCTTTCTTTAAACAAGATGGCCTTAACCGCCATGTTCTTTGGTAAGGAGACTAAGAAGACATTTGATTATGTGCCCTTCTCTCAACTCTGTGCTAAGGATCCCTTTAGCATAAAACTACATTTTTTCAAGGTACTTTTTCTCTGGCCCGCATCCATGTTCCTTTTTAACCTCAGAATGTCCCATCGATATCCACTGCTCTCTCCACTGGTATTTCAGTACCAGCCTCAGTCTAAAACCTCATCTTCACTTGGGACTGAGAATGCAACTATAAGAGGGCAAAAAGGTGTCTCATGCTCCCCAACCCCACCCTCAAAAAAAGCCGAGGCTAAAAATAGGAGGCCCTTGGTTCTGGTTTCTGGTAGTCACTCCTCTGACAAACACTCATGTGACCTTGGGCACAGAACCTAAATAACTGCTCAGTGGCAATTGCATTACGTGTAGAATGAGGAGATTAGATGAAAGAAGTGGTAATGCCATTCTATAAAATGCAGTAAACAAAGAGCTGGGAGGAGAACATGGAAAATTTTAGGCTTCCTGGCTGTGGCTTCAAGGAGGTGGGGCTCTGAAAAGGAACTGAGAAGTAGCAAAAATTTAGAATTGGGCCTCTAGGCCTTCTGTGAGCACAGCCCTACCTAATCAAACTTAACATCAGCCTGGAAACCTCCAGAGAATGCCAGAATCCACTCCACCTCCTTCCTTTTTTTAGCAAGGCCAGTCAGACTTAGTCAAAAGAGAAGCTTCTGAGGCCCTTCATATCCAGGTCTGGGGTCCAGAGGCCAGTTTGGATGAGGCTTCTGCTATATCTAGATTCCCTTCAGGCCTCTTGTTGGATTTTCATGTAATCCTTCATTTTCATGTAATCCTGCATTACCAGATACTGTTCTAGAAATGCAGGTCTCACAAGACAAGGGGAGCCCCCGCAAAAACAACTTTCTTGTTTTCTAAAGGCTAGGAATGTGCAGTTAGTTCCCAGCCCCCTCCTGCCGCCCACCTTCCCAGAGCTGATCTCTGGAACAGTGACTGCACAAATGTTCTGTTCCCTCATCTTTGCACAGCAGCCAGCTCCTGTGGTAGGAAAAAACCCACAGGGATGACGCAGCTCAGAGCTCCACTGTATGGAGGAGAGATTGTTGTTTTCTAGGGGATTTTTGGACAGCTGAAAAATGTACCCTGGAGAAAGTCTAAAATCAACCACTGAAACCCACCAGACACACTGTTACCATACAGAGAGCTGAGGGCAATTCTAGCAAAAAAAGTTACAGAAACTAAAAATGGCTGTGTCACTGGCCTTCCCCCAAAGTGCTGCCGGGAAGAGGCAGCTCCTGGCCTGTCCCTCACAGGCACTGAATAAACATCGCTAAGCAAAAAAGTGAGGGAAGCATTCTCCTCTTATCTTCCCAAGAGAAGTATCCATCCATCTTCTAAATGTACCCTCCCCTAAGACTCAGAGGAGGGATGCGGTGTGAGATAGCCTTTTTTTTTTTTAGGGGGGAGGGGCAAAGAAGAAGGGATCTTGAAAGAGCAGTTCCCCACCCCCAGCCTGAGAGCTCCCTGCTGCTAGTTCCTTTCTTTAGTTTATTCGCCTAGTAATGTCCTTGGCGCTGGGCCCTNCACTGCAGCAATGGCTGCAGCCTACGCCGTCGCCGGCGACTCACGGCATCCCAGCTCCAGGTTGAGCTGTTGTTCAGCATCTTAGCTGTACAGGGCAGTGTCACTGGCCCTCAATGTGGGATCCAAACCGGGGCCCTCTGGCGTCCCAAGCCAGCTCTTAACCAATGCACCACTTGGCTGGCCCTACCTTCAATTCTTTATATGATCCTGGAACAGAACTTCATTAATTCAACAAACACCCTCCATGCAAGGCACAGCTGGTGAAAATAAGGTTTCTGCTTTCCTGGAGCTGACATTCTAGTGGAGGAGTCAGGCAATAATCCCAGTGAACAGCAGCCATGTAAGTGTTCTGAAGGCAGTAAGGCAGTGGGATAAAGAGAACCAGGGGAGGGGACCAAATTGTGACATTTGAGCAGAGTCAAAGGATGAGCATGAACCAGATTTGAGAAGAGCAGGGAGGAATCTGAATGGAAGGAAAAACAAGGGTGGACAAATGAGGTCAGGATCACAGCGATAACCTTCTGGGGTGTGGGCTGCTCCGCAGGTGGGGAGAGGAAGGCTACCTTCCCCCTCCATCCAGGCAAGAAGTCTCCCAGTAACAGGCCACCTGTCTTTGGCTTATAAATATGAAATATACAGCTGTTGTTCCTGCCCCCAGATACCACCCACCAACCGTGTTGAAACACATGCACACAACCTTCTTCGTGGTCGGGGGCCCCAGGCCTTCTGACCCTTGGGCTTAACCCCAGACAGGCAGCTACTGGTGACCTGGCTTCCTGCACCATGTATCGTCTGCCCATGATGCCTAGGGGCTTGCCACAGGGCAAGAGCCAGGCTTCACCTGGACCAGCACATCCCCAGGGGGGCCACCTCCATTCCCACTTGCCTCCAGAGAGCACAGCTGGGAGCTGAGGGATTTCAGGCTCAGGATTCAGCTTTCAGGATTCAGGTGTTGGTGCATTGGTCATCATCAAACACCTTAATCAAGTCCAAACCAGAAAGGGTTCTGCCTTCTCCAGTTTGTGGAAGTGGAGGTGTGGTAGGTGCTGATGGGGAGAAAGCCTGGGGGCTATTAGAGTATAGAAAAGAGCCTTAGCCTAGAGGGCAGAGCTAGGAAGGCTTCTGGGGCAGGGGTCAGCAAACTTTTGAGACGGAAGAACCGCCANCCTGGCTGTGGAAGCCCAGCTGTGGGGGGACAGAGTGACAGCAAAGGGCAGAGCATGGCTTTCCAGAGGAGCTGCTTTCGCCCTATCACTCCCAGACTAACAGCTCTGGGGAGGCCCCCAATGCTTCACCCCAGCATTTCTAGACCTTCCATCCCCAGGCTAGCTACCTCTTGTCCCAGACAGTCTTCTGTGAAGACTTTCTACTGACCTCCTCTCCCCAGCAGAGAAGAGTCTACCGTGCTTTCCTTGGTCCCTCCACTGGCCCTGTTGTGTCTGCGGGACAAAGTCCTGCATCCAGCTTTATTTTCTGTAACATTTATCGAGACTGTGCTACGCGCTTTCTGTGCATGGTCTCCTTTCAGTTCTTACAACCACCCTGTTATCCCCTTAGAAAGATGAGGAAACTGAGGCCTAGGCTGTCTCTCTTGGTATCACTAGTGCCTGGTGCATGGTAGAAGCTCATATGTGTCTACAGAGTGTTGACTAAATTAATAAATTGGAACAGTATCTCTCTTTGGATTAAAAACCCCAGGAAAAAAACAGTGAAAAGAGCATGCGTGGTAGATGCTCAGTAGGTGCAGCGTAACTGAGGGGCTGTGAGAGGATAATGATGTGTTCCCCATCCTGGAATGTCCATACAGTGACACTTGTCACAATAAACTCAGTGGTCATGTGAGTTTCTCAGCAGTTTGTGGTGCTGTTTAAGTATTGGAGTATTGTGCTAAGTATTGCTAGTAAAGAAGAAGGAAGTGATTAGACACAACTTGATGTGCTTGGACAGGAACAAAATGCGTTCAAGTTGATGTAAACACAGCTGCCCATCAGGATGGAGTGATTGCGTCTAAGCTGGTACTGCATTAAGCTGGTACTGCATAAGAAACAGGAAACTGCTTCCCTCTCTGAAGAATGTTCCAGACAGACTGTGATTCACAAGGGCAGGGGAGGACACCCGAAGGCCACCTTATGTCTCCCTGGAGGCGAGTGAACAGAAGGCTCAGGTTATTCCACTGTGTGACTCACTTGGGGAGGCGCTGTGACCAGCCCTCACCTGTGCTGCAGCCTCTGGTCACTCACCCTCTGGGGCCCACTGAATGGGCCTTGGGAAATAGCCTGAAGGAACAGTGAGGCTTCCCAGTAAGTCACATTTCCATTCTTGTGTCCCTGATCTGTTCAGTCACCCACTTGAGGTTCCAGGCAGATGTTTGTGTTAACATCACATATGCATTGCACACCCAGCATGAAGCTTATGAGACATTTCACATATGTGTTCATTCTTCCTCAACACAACTGTGGCCCACATCCCACAGAAACAAGTCTTGTGGAACAAGGGGGCAGAGGTCACCCAGTTCCAGGAACTTTGCCAATGGTGTGTTTCCCAACACATCCCCGGTGAAAACAGAAGCCCATAGCATGATGGGTCCTTCTTGGGGCTCATGTAGTAGTAGAAGCACACAGTGATTGAGGTGGAGTGAACCTTAAAGCTTATTAGGTGATGGGAACTCACTAGAAAGGAGGGGAAGCAGGAAGGGAAGACGGGAGTGAGGTCGGGGAGGGCTTGACGTACCCGAGAAGGATTTTGGACTCTGCTCTTTGGGCAGAAGGATGACTTCTGAGCTGGGAGAGGCTCTGGCTCTGGGAAGTATTGTGTGGCTGCTCTTTGCAAGATGGCTGAGCTGTGAGAGGTGGCAGAGGGGAGGGCACTGAGTCCACTGGCACAGCCCAGGCCAGAGGTCATGGAGGCCTGGATTGGGGTGGGTGGTGGTCATGGGACAAAAGAAAGAACCGGGTATAGAAGATCTGCCTGAGGCTCTCTGGGCTCCCCACACTGCCCCTCTGCAGCTCCCCTGGCTTTTTCCAGACTCCTATTCGTTACTCTCCATGACACATCTGCTTGGAATGTACCTCCCAGCTCTTCAGAGGAGATTCATTCTCATCACCCTGCCTAGACGTCACTCCCTCGAAAGGGCCACTGACCAGCATATACAAAGTCATCCCGATCACCACCCCATAGTTACCCTCTGTCACAGCACAGCCTATATTTTCCTGGATGATGATGTGTTTGTTGACATGTCCCCTCCCTCCTCTGAACATCAAGGGGACTGCAGGGTTTGCAGCCTGCTTGGTGGGAGGAAGGTGAAGCTGAGAACAGTGCTGGGAAAAGAACCTGGGTGGAGATTTCCATAACTGCTCTGCTTAGGCCCACTTCAGCTGAGGCCCAAGGCCTAGACAGACACCTGGAGGCTAGTGACCATCAAGGTCACAAAGGGTCACCCTTCCTCCTGGTCCCAGATCTTTATCACCTATTGCCCCACCTGAACCGGGCCATAAAGCTCAACCAGTTGTGTCCCCTCAGCGTCGCCTCTTTCTAGCCCTGTTTGCCACCAGATCCCTAGCTCACAGGACATCCACCATCTCTCTCCCAAGGACATGCCCAGGCTCCTGGTCCTGTAGGAGCCAGGTCAGAGCCCCTTTCCTCCTGCAGGAAGCTGCTGAATGTGAGTCCTTCCTGCAGATTCCTGTGGTCATTCTGGTCCAGTGACCTCACCAGTGCTCCTGTGATTCATCTGTTGTGATCCTGAGCTATGACATGTGACTTTTGTTGTTTGTCATTGTCACTTAACATCCTTGAAAACTGAGTCGGAGTCTTTCTAGAGCCCTGCCTCAGCTCAGAGCAGCTCTTCACATGGCTTATGCGGCATCCACGAAGCTAAGCCTGTGTGGCCGCGGGCTGGTGCTGGGCACTCCTAGAGGTTCACCTCACCCCAGGTTGGTTCCAGCTGCTGATTCTCAAATCTGCCCCCAGCCCAGGCCAACACTTCCCCAGCAGGAGTCAGGCAGGAATGTTTGCAGGCCTGACCTCCCTCCCTGCCCCCAGCCAGAATCCCAGCATGGCCAGTTCCAGAGACTGAAAGATAAGGACGAGGCCCTGGGCCCTGACCAAATGAAATCTTCCCTGGGGTCTCTGGCCTAGGGACTTGGGTGTTTCCTCCCTGTTCCTCCACCTAAGTCACCCTCCTTGGTGAAGCCTTCCTT
>NW_017731443.1:1837919-1843304 GCF_001890085.2 Hipposideros armiger
ACAGTAAATCCGTGGAACTCATAGGAGGTAAAAATACAGGCAACTGCCCTGAAAGTGCCACTGAGCACTTTCTATGTGGCAGGCACTGCACACACATTCATTAACTCAATCTTCACAGCAACCTAGAAGGCGAGGATTATCATTATAGCACTTACCCATTTTATAAATGCGGAAACAGGGCTGAGGTCACACAGCCAGCAAGTGGTAAGGTCAGGATTTAAAAGCTGGTGGTCTGACAGCAAGTCCACGAAGCTACCTTTCCAGGCACAACTGAAATTAAGACGAAAACAACATGCATTGATCCAGAGTAGGTGAAACCCTGGGAGGAGCAAACCCTGGGCTAGCGATCAAAATCCTGGGTTCTTCCCTAGGCTGTGCCTAAGTCACTTTTTCTCTCTTGGCCTCGGTTTTCCCATCTGTTCAAATAAGAGATTATGCCAGCTCTCAGAGGGCTTTTCTAGGTTAAACAGTCTGAGTCTTTGAGAAATATTAGCCCAGAAAAGACAAATGACAGCTTTTCCGAGTCACAGAGCAAACAAGTACAACCTCCACGGCCTGTGTACTAGCTTTGATCTCAACCTTTGAAAACAGGTTTGGGAAGGATTGTTTGAAGCTGGGGCCCACAGACCATACCAGTCCATGGTAGTGCCTGCTGTGGTTTTCCCAGAAAATAAACTAACATTCCATTTAAGAATGGCCTTTATTCAGAGATTAAGCCCTTTTTGTATCTGTGATGTTATAAAGTCCTTTTTCTTATGAAATGATGGTGATAGTGGATGGAGCTACTTTGTTGTGATCTTCGTATTGGGAAAAAATATTATGGCAATATATACAATTAAAAATGTTTTATTATGGAAAATTTCAAACATATAAAAAAGTAATACTACTTTAGTGAAATTCCCTTGTTAGTTACCCCTGGCCACTTTTGTTTCCCAACTTCCCAGTACTTCGTGCTCTAGAGTATTCTTTTATTTTTTTTTAGCTGAGCCATCCTGCTGCCTGTTGAGAGCTCAGCGGCAGCTCAGCTTGGGCCGGGCATCGAACTGTTATTGCTCAGAGCTCAAACTCTTGAGCGAGCTCTTAACCAACTGAGCCACTCGGCCGGCCCCTCTAGATTATTCTAAAGCAAATCATATAAATTCATGTCAAAAATTTTAACATAATCACATTAGCATTTTCATACTTAAAACATCAATACTTCTTAAATATTAATCTTGAAATATACAGTTTGTCTCAAAAATTTTTTTGCAGTTTGTTTGTTCAATTGGGATCTCAACAGAGTCCACACATTTCCTTTCATTATATTTCTTAAGACTTTTTTTTTTTTAAGAGTTTTATTGGGGAATAGAGGGAGAGAACAGCGTTGGGGAATCGGGGAAGGGGAACAGACAAGTTGCTGTCCTTTTGTTCTTCAGTCTAGTTGTGGAGGANACCATTTCCATTTTCTCAGACTATACCTTGTCTAGTATCTTATAATAACCTCTGTATTTATGCTGCATTTTAACTGTATTTATACAATCTATTCTCCATATTTAAAAAAATTAATAGGCAGGGCAGGGGTTAATATTTTGAATTCACACACTAAAAGACTGAGGACAAGTGCAGTAAGTTGCTGGAGGTCACACAGTGAGGCTGTGACAGTCAGGAAATAGGCCAGGTAGATCTTCCCTAGGCTGTTTGTGACTTCCCTGAATTTGACTTCATTGCCATCTGGTGAATTGTGTCAGGCTGCCTGTCCCATGTTAAACAGCCTCTGCAATCATGCCCTTTGAACTCTGCTTCTTACTAATTTCCCTGTCTCCTTCTTAGGGTCAAGCAGCCAACTGCCCACCTGTCACAAATGGTAATTTGTTGTTTCTTAGTGGCTCTGGCCTTGGAAATCAGACCCACTTGATACCAACACACGTAAAACAGAAACCAGTAAGCTCTGAGGTGGGGATTTCAGGAGCTACGTTCTTGCATCTTGTGCATGGTGTGTGTGCTTACTGATGCCTGTAACTGCTCAGAGGCCTTCAGGGCTCCCTTTTGGTTATGTAGGAACTTGCCTACCTGCCCTAGCCCACCTGCCCTAGCCCAGCACAATCTCACCAACGGCTGTGGCTAGTCAGTGCCTACTGAATAAATGGCCTAATGGTTTTGAGAACTGTTAGATTTGATATTGCCCCTACCATGCCACCAAAGGGCTCTCCCCAAGGTCACCAGGCACTCCAGTCTCTAAACCCAGTGGTCAGTTTTCAATGGCTGTGGGCTATGGGAGGAAGTAAACCAAGGATGGTTCCAAGGTCTCTAGCCTGAGCAGTAAGAATGTCAGAGCTGCCATCAACCACAGGAGTAGATTTTGAGGAAAGACTAGCAGCTCCGTTTTGGAATTAGGAAGGAGGGGCCTGGCTGGAGGTAAAAAAGCGGGAGTTAGAAGCATAGTAATACTAATTTAAAGCCAGGAGATCCAGAGGGATGAGCACCAAGGGAAGGGGTGTAAAGGGAGAAGAGTGGATCCCTGAGCGGCTTCAGTGTTGAGAATTTGGGAGGTGAAAAAGAACCATAAAGGAGGCTAACAGAGTCGCCAATGTGGTGAGAGGAAAGCAAACATAATGTTTTCAGGGGCGGGAGACATCAATTGTGTCAGATTCGGTGATGAACTACCTTGAGACAGCCATGCTGGAGAGGTCATCCACAGCCCACTGAGGCGCCCAGCTTAAAATAGGGCCCATGGCTGCCCAGTGAATCAGCCATCCCGAACGTCCAGCCCAGCGGAGCCCTCAGATGGACTGCAACCACATGCGAGGCTCCAAAAGAGAACTGCCCAGCCAAGACCTTCCCAGATTCCTGACCCACAAAATCATGAGCAAAATAAGGTGGTTGTTTTGAGGTAGACTGTGAGATTTTATGAAGCAAAACCTACTCCAAGTTCTTAGTCTGAGTGCAAAAACCATGTGCTTGTTTACCAACGAATCATCAGGCACACAAAGCTTGGTAGAGCCCAACCATTCAGGAAATATCTGTGAAATCAGTAAACAAACCCAGGAATTTGTCTTTTGGTTATAAGTCTGTGGGAATCAGAGACCATATCTGAGTCACCTGAGTTTCAGAATCAGACTGCACTACTACTGTTTGTGTCACTGTACTAAGAGGGCTTTTATACATATTTGTCCGGTTTTGTTTAATTCTCCATGGGAGATATGTGGTATGACAGGCAAACTCTAAGATGGCCCCAATGATTGCACCTCCTGGTATTCACACCCTTGTGTAGTCCCCTTCCACATTGTGTCAGGGTCAGTCTGTGGGGCTGTTCTAAAATATAATGTAAAAATGGAAAATTTTAGGTATATTAAGGCCAAAATATCAGGAGATGGCTGTCATTGAAAAGATAGTTTGTTACAGTTCCCAAGAAGAGGAGGCATGCTATAGGAACACAGGGAAGCACTGGGGTCAGTTGGAGGGGGGCACTGTGGACAAGAGTCTATTCAAGGTTTCTGCGGGAATGAATGGATGAGGCAGGGAACCAGGTTTAAGATTGGCTAGTCTGGGCCGGCCGAGTGGCGCGATGGTTAAGAACTGGCTTGGGACGCCAGAGGGCCCCGGTTCGGATCCCACATGAGGGCCAGTGACACTGCCCTNTTATGAAAGATTTTGTTATAACAAATGTTTAAAAGAAAAGGTTGTGATATTTAAACCTGTAATATTGATAAATTTTAAAAACAACAATGAAATGTATGAAGCAAAAAGTAAACACAGATGCGCGTGCAACTGCGTGTGAGATAACAGCACTGTTTTTCCAGATTTCTTCTCTACCTTTCTAAGCCTATTTCTGGAACTTGCTTTTGGGGTTTGAGTCAGGGAGTTGAGCACATCTATAAATAGCTGGGACGCAGCGTTGGCCCTACAAAATGCTGCAGCTGAGGCAGCTGGTGTGCTAGGAACCTGCGTCAGGGAGACAGTCATGAGCATGGGGGAGGCTTCTGCGAGGAGGTGGGGCTTTAAGCCCGGAAGGATGCAGTTGGTGGACAAGTTGGGCAGGACATTCCTAGCAGAGAATTTGGTCTGAAGGTGGGATAGTAATTTCTACATGGCAGAACCCTGACAAGGGTAAGACGGAGGGCCCACAGAGAGAGGTGTGGGGCTGAGCCAGGCAGAGGCCATGGCCAGTGTCCTGGCTTGTGCTTTATGGAGAGCCAGGCTAAAAGCCCATGGCCATAGCCTGACCTGTGGCTCCAGTTCCAGCCCCAAGAAACAGGAAGTGTCCAGGCTGTGAACATCCTGCTTTCAGAGTGGGGGCCCATGGAGGACCTGCTCTTCACTGCAAAGAAGGCAAGTCTGTACCCTAAAGGTCCTTCCAGAATGCGAAGCTGGGAACATGCTTGGTGCAGGAATGAGAAGTACTCTAGCAGCACCCCTCAGGCAACACTGGGCACTGTCCAGGGATGGAGCCTCCGAATCCTGCGGGCGCCACCAGAAATCAGTGGGAGCTGGATCAGCCTCCTTTGTCTCCCATCTCATCAACTTGGTAAATGAATGTTTGTCTTGAGTCACAAGTTCCTGTTCTGACCTAGGGAATCCCTTAGAGGAGTGCACACTGCACCCAGGGGTGCAGCTGGGCAGTGTGGGCAGGGCAACATCTGCTCGGTTTCTCCCCCCGCCTCCCGCCGCACTCCTTCACCCCCTCCACACCTCCACAGCTGGGGAAACACAGGCTCAGAGACAGCCAGGCCTGGCTCAAGATCCCTTGGTGAGGAAGTAAGAAAAGCCAGGTCTAGGGGCGGCCGGTTAGCTCAGTTGGTTAGAGCACAGTGCTCATAACACCAGGGTTGCCGGTTCGATCCCCACATGGGCCACTGAGTGGCTCCCTCCACAACTAGATTGAAACAACTACTTGACTTAGAGCTGATGGGTCCTGGAAAACCACACTGTTCCCCAATAAAAAAATAAAAAATAAAAAAGCCAGGTCTAGAATTCATATTTCCTGTCCCTCAGAGTCAGGTGAGGTGTATGGCTGGTCTTTCATTTTTACACAAATCCCATTATTACTTGCAGGAGTCGAGAGCGCAGGCATGGCAGCATGAGTGCGCTAGGTCAAGGTCTAAGTCCACCAGATCTCCTCAGGTTTCACCTGAAACTCCCATCCCTTCCCCAAAAGGACCAAAGCAAAAAAGTACAAGGTGTGATAAAAAAATAATGGTGAATGTTTAAATTTAAAAAATTTGGGCCGGCCGAGTGGCTCAGTTGGTTAAGAGCTCGTTTGGGAGCACCAGCTCTGAGCAGCAGGGCCCTGGCTTGGATCCCACATTAAAGGCCAGTGACGCTGCTCCCTCTACAGCTAAGATGATGAACAACAGCTCGACCTGGAGCTGGGCTGCCGTGAGTCGCCAGCGACGGTGTAGGCTGCAG
>NW_017731443.1:1847429-1852234 GCF_001890085.2 Hipposideros armiger
GGCTGCAACCTGGCCCTGAGGTGATTAGGGTAGATGGATAGTGGCCTAGAGTAGGAGAGCCTGATACGTATAGGAGGAGGTAGCTGGGAGTGTTGGCTCTGGATTGGTTGGTCTGCATTTGAAAAGCACATACTCAGGAAGTTGATTACTATACCTAGGAACTGGCTAACCCTGGGGGTGGGGTAGTCCTTCAGAGTCAGCAAGGCCCCAGATGTCTAAGCATCAGAACACAGAACATAAAAGACATGATAAATACGGTGACCAAAACAATCTAACAGAAGTGATGGTATATCACTTTCAAGGTCAGGTTAGAAAGATGCCGTTTCTATCTGCAGGGTGCTCTCTCTCATCACTTGCTCTGGGAGTCAGCTACCATGTTGTGAGAAGTCCTATGAGAGGCCCATGTAGCCAGGAACTGAGGCCTGTTGCCAACAGCAAGTACACAATCTTGGCTGCAGATCTTCTTCCCCAGGAAAGCCTTCAGAGGACTGCAGGCCCGGCTGCCAATTTGACTACAAGCTCTTAGAGACCCTGAGCTGAAACCCCCCAGCTAAGCCACTCCCAGGTTCCTAACCTACAGAAACCAGTGAGACAGTAAATGTTTGTTGTTCTAAGCCACCACACTCTGACATGACTTTAATGTAGTAACAGATAACTAATACATGTGGTAATAGCTTATTTTATGAAGAAGGTGAAGTTCAGAGGAACAAGGTGACAAGCTCAAGTTCATAGAATGAACAAATGACAGAACTGGCTTTCCTTGCATGTCGTATGTTGTTGATAAATATTTGTCAAATTGGCTCATTTTTTTCTGATATCAAGTTAGCTTAAAGTTGATCTGTAACAGTGATTAGTTAAAACCAACTATTATAAATAGAATAACATTCTATATGCCTAATTAAGTGTTGTGGGTCCCAGGGGCATCTGCTTTTCATTAGGTGACTTCCTGACTCTCTTTGTTGCTCAGAAATCCAAGACAGATAAGGAATAGGGCCTGTATCAGTCAACGTCCAATCAGGAGAGAGAAAACATGCAGTAATTTGAACAAGGAAGATTTAACATAAAAAATTATTAACTACAACAGGAATAAGGAGAATTCTAAGGAGCAGCCACCATCCCCAGGGCTCAGGTAGATGCCCAAAAAAGAGGGTCCCCACGGCAGGGCTAAAATCCTGACCTTGTTGGATAGGGAATGGTCCGGGCTTACGGAACAGCAGAGAAATTGCTGCAGTGCCATCCTGTCAGAACCTGCTGGAAATCTGTCCTCTAGAGTACTAGGGAAAGCTGTTCATGGGGAAGTGTCTCAGCTGAAGGACTCCATTACAAAACTGCCTGAAGGGGGAAACTGGGGAAGCTGCTGGTTCTGGGTGCTGCTGACTGCTGGGCACTGCAGGAGCCTGGTATGGCGAAGCCACCTGCACTGCAGGAGCCTGCCAAGTGAGTAAACCCCACAGGAAACTACTTTCTTTTGCAGTGTGTCTCCAGCCCCCACTATTGACAATGCTTAACATCACGCCTGCTGTTAAAGGAAAAATATTTAAAGGGCCCAGATCCATTTTTGGAGAGCAGATAATAAAGGATGAATTTGGAGCTGACAGACAAGAAATTGATAACTGGTACAGCCTGACTCAAACATCCACAGAAATTCCCTAGCTCAGTCACGTTATTCTCGGAGCAGCAAGGGACAGTTTTTCCCTGGCTTGAAACAAGTATAAAAAACATAAAAACTAATTATGGTAACTAACTATATTAGGCACTAGCCTCAAACTAAAGCTGGATAGCCAAGTAGGTTACAAAAACAAATACAACATGCCACATATATAAAAAATTAATTGCCAGGAAAAAAAACCCCCACCTAAACTTAGTTTTTTTTAATTGAACCATAGTGCAAGCACGTAACATACACAATTTACAACATTGAATATTTCAAAGATAAAAAATTTAAATACACATTGAAAATAGAAACCTTTAATTATTAAAATCTTCTTTCATAATCTGTTACTCCTTTGACTTTGAACCAGAAACCTGACACCTTTTTTTCTGCACCAAGTTGTCAATGTCTGGTCTCATATTTCGAGTGGCAATATGTAGAACTGAATTCAATCTTGTGTCCTTCAGCTGGGAGCGAAATTTAGTTTTACTCAATTTCATAACAGAAAACAGCTGTTCACAGACATAGGTGCTTCCAAACATGGACAGAATTTTTGCACAATGGTTTCTATACCTAGGGTAACTCTTGCTGAGGTATTTGTAGAATTCTGGTATTCCAATGTCATCATATTTAGTTTTCAATGCTGTATTACATTGCAGTTCAATAACTTCTATTTGCAATTCTTCATTAACACTATCAATGTTAATTGAGAAAGGTAAGCTAAACAATGTGAGGTCATTTTCATAATGTTTGAAATCAAAGAACCTTTTTTGGAATTCAATCTTCAATTCCACAATTTTGGGGATGTAGATTAAGCCATCACTTTCATTTTTGGAAACTGATTTCAGGGTAGGAAAGTGAGCCAGGTTATTTACTGCCAAGTGAGTTTCCCAAAGACTCAATTTTGCTAGGAAAGAGCAAACTGAATCATACATTTGTGTAACTACTTGTGAACGTCTTTGCAGAGAAGTATTCAAAATGTTTAGATGATTTGTAATGTCAACCAAAAAGGCCAGGTCTTTGATCCAATCTTCACTGGTGAGCTGGGGAAGGGATTTGCCCTTGGATGACATGAACAGATCTATCTCTTTTCTCAATTCAAAAAATCTCTTCAGTACCATGCCACGACTAAGCCACCTTACTTTCGTATAGTAAAGGAGGTTACCATATTGTGCATCCAATTCCTCCAGCAAAGCACTGAATTGTCTGTGGTTGGAGCCACGGGAGCGTATCCAGTTCACTGTGTTAATCACTACGTCCATGACATGTTCTAGTTTTAACTTTTTAGTACAAAACAATTCCTGGTGAATAATGCAGTGAATGGATTTAAGTTCTGCATCCTTGCAAAACATTTTGACCTTGGATTTAAGTTTTGCAACAAGTCCAGTGTTATCACAGACCATCTCAGGAGCACCATCTGTGGTCACACTTACTAATTTTGACCAGTCAACGTTAAACTTCTCAAGGCTTTTCTCAACATACAAAAATAAGTCACTTTCAGAAGTTGGGTCTGTCATGGGTACCATGTCCAAAAGTTCTTCAGTGATGTGAAAATTCTCATCAACACCACGGATAAATATAATTAACTGGCTTGTATTATTTATATACTGGCTCTCATCAACTGCAATAGAAAATGTCACAAACGACTTCACTTTTTCTCGCAATTTGTCCTGTAAGTTCTCAGCCATATCTTTTACTCGCTGAGCAACAGTGTTTCCCGTTAGACTTATATTTGCAAATGCTTGTTTCTGTTCAGGACACATAATTTCTGCTGCACTCAACAGACAGTCTTTTATAAACTCACCATCTGTAAAAGGTTTTGATGCCCGGGCAATTTTTTCACTTATTACATAACTGCATTTCACAGCAGCATCACTTATTTTATTTGCATTGGATAATAAATGCTGTAGAAAGTTTAGTCCTTCTTTTAGTTCATTAAGTTTTTCGTCACGCATCCTTTCTGTATACCAGTCAAAATTCTTACTATGGTTTGTTTCATAATGGCGTCTTAAGTTGTACTCTTTTGACACANTTCACCTCACCCCAGGTTGGTTCCAGCTGCTGATTCTCAAATCTGCCCCCAGCCCAGGCCAACACTTCCCCAGCAGGAGTCAGGCAGGAATGTTTGCAGGCCTGACCTCCCTCCCTGCCCCCAGCCAGAATCCCAGCATGGCCAGTTCCAGAGACTGAAAGATAAGGACGAGGCCCTGGGCCCTGACCAAATGAAATCTTCCCTGGGGTCTCTGGCCTAGGGACTTGGGTGTTTCCTCCCTGTTCCTCCACCTAAGTCACCCTCCTTGGTGAAGCCTTCCTTAAGCTCCCTCCTCCACCCCACCCCCCAACCATGGATCTCCCCTCCTCTGCACCCTGTCCCCCACCCCATCTGGTCCCACAACACTGCAAGCATTAGAGAGGGGTCCTAGAGAGAGTGACCCTGAGAGTCCCACACACTGTCTGAGCATGGTTCCTCCACTTGCTGGCTGTACTGACGTTGGCAGCTTACTTAACCTCTCTGAATCAAGTTTATTCCTCAGTGAAATAGGAATCATCTGTGTCATACCCTCTGCTCAGGGTTGCGAGATGGTCTGGAGCTTGGTACAGTACCTGGCTCAAATGATGTGCCCTATAAATGATGGCTGTCACTACGGACTCGGGCTATCTTCCCTCTCCCCTCCAGAATCAAGCACAGTGCAGGGCATCTGGCCCCCTATCCCAGGACCCGGGATCCAACTGGAGCCAGGCACATCTCAGAAAGGGGTTAAACACTGGCAGTGACTTCATTCCCCCACTTGCAGTAGGAAGGAGGCAGAGACGGTAACAAAATCCAGCTGGAGGCTTGGTGGAATTTTCCAGTGCTCATAAATAGGGCCAATTGGGTTGCTAAGAGACATCACCATGGAAACGGTCACATGTGCCTGCCTTCTGGTAATTCCAACCTGGCTGGAGGCCCATGACACAAGCTCTAGGCCTCTTCATTGGCTGCCACATTCCTCTTGCCACCGAAATCTAGCAGGTGATTGGCCAAGTGCAGTTGCTGGGCTGGAGTCTGACCTTCCCTACACCCACAGAGAACTTGCTGGAAGCTGTTGTTCTGAACCTGAGGAAGACAGAAAATTGGCTGCCAAAAGTGTTGTCATAGCAACTCCTTTTCTTT
>NW_017731443.1:1854484-1855486 GCF_001890085.2 Hipposideros armiger
ACCAACGAGCCACTCGGCTGGCCCAAGACTCTTATATTCTATAGATTTCCTCTCCCCACCTTTTTATCCTCTTGTAATTTATTTGCTGAAGAATCTGGGTTGCTTGCCCTTGGGATTTTGCACATTATGGATTTTGCTGATCACATCCCTGTGGTATGGGTATGGGCTACCATTCTTCTGGCCCCTCTGCATTTCTTGTGAACAGGTGATGAGACCTAGAAGCTTGATCCAATTGGGGTTCCAGTTTTTTTTTTTTTTTACAAGAATATTTTATAGATGGTATTGAATAAAAATACAGGTATTAGCCATGTAAGCCAAAAAGCTGAGAGCCACTCCTCTGAAGGGAATTCTTTGGTTCTATGCCTCATCCCTGAGTCTAGCCAGAACACAGAACATTCTTTGCTTGGCCCTTCAGAGCTGCATGTGCTGTCATGCTTGGCATCCTACTCACTGCTGATGTCGCAATGCTCCCTGAGTGAACAATGCCTTTAGTTAGGAAAGCTGCTGTTGACAGCCACCACACCCCCATATGAAGACCTGTGTGAGAAATTGCTTATAAACTGCCAGCAAAAGGTCTGCTTTCCCTAAGAAATTGGGAGGGTTTTCCTTATGAACAAGATGAATCATGTAGCAAATTCTGTCCTCTTTTTCTTTGGCTCCTAGGAAGCTCAATGCCATAACTGAGACATAACTTTGGCAGTGACACAGGACTTTGTGAACTTTACCCTGGTCTTTTAAGCCTGCTTGAACTTTCTCTGCCTGTTTTTTATCTATCTAGCCAGCCATCTCACTTTCACTGTGTGTTTAAAAGCTAACTCCAATCCTTTGTGTAAAAGGTGGATATAAAGAGATAAATTAAAAAATTAGTTATGCCACCCACAACTAAGACTGAACTCAAGCACCTTGAGCTGAGCTGCCGCCCGGATGGCTCAGTGGATAGAGCGTGCGCTCTTAACAACAAGGTTGCTGGTTTGACTTCCGCATGGGATGGTGGCTACGCCC
>NW_017731443.1:1858181-1861950 GCF_001890085.2 Hipposideros armiger
CCCCCCGCCCCCTCACCACTCCTCCAGGAGACCCAGATCTGAAGAGCCCGCCCCGGCCGACGCCTTTCCCTTGAGCAGCTCAGGCTGGAGAGTCGGGAGTCCGTCCGGAGGGCGGCCCGAGCTGACTCAGCTTCGGGCGTGCTTGGCCAGCTCCGGCTTCTGGGGAGGCGAAGCGGGGCCACGGGGGCCGCGATTGGATCCCGCGCGTCACCGCTGCTGCGAGTGAGCTCAGCCCGTGGTCGCCGCCCGCGTCCCTGCGGCTAGGGGAGGAGGAGGGACGCGGGCCTGGTGAGCAGTTCCTGACCACACCTCAGACCTGGGGTACGGCAGAGACCTCGGGCACCATACCCCTCTTTCCTTCCAACGTTGTTCCCCCTCCCACTCGGCCTAGAGTCCCTTGACACCGATTCCTATGGAAGACGAGTGACCTGTCCACTCAGCTCCCGGCCCTATTTGGTTCCCTAGTCTCAAAGCCCTTTCACCGCCAAGTGTCAGGGATTCATACACACATTGGTTCCTGGTTTGAGGAGGCAGGAAAGGAAGTGGGGCCGAGAGTGGAGCTGGTAGATGCGCCCAGAGAAGGCATTCCATAAGGGCCTGCTCTGGAGCTGGGCACAGGGGTCCCGGAGTTCACCAGGGAGAGAAGAAAGTGTGCAGGACAGGGCAGTCCTGGTGCAGAGAGCGGCCTGTGCAAAGGCACAGGGGTGTGTGTACGCGCGCCCCTGTCGGAACAGGAGGGGAAATGTGCTAGAGCAGAAGAGAAGGAAGCTGTCCGCAGAGAGCACTGGCTCGGATGTGAAGGGCTTGATGCCAGGCAGCTGATCCAAAGGCATGGAAATGGGATGGGAGCAGGGCTGCAAGCTTGGTAGGAAGGGCCCTAAAACTGGGGCGCCTTCTAGGGGTGAGGGAAAGTCCCAGGGACAAGGTGGTGAGCAGGGCCAGTGGCCCCACTTCTTCAGCCTGATGCTCCGTTCTGCCCATTGTCCCCTACTCCCTCACATCAACTCCTGCTGATTCTGCCTCCTCTGCTTCCCCCTTCCTGCCTCCACAGGCCTGAGCCTCTCCCCCTTTCTCTCTGCTGTACCCCTACCTCCTCCCCTGAGCCCCACATCATCTGCCTTCAGGAAGCTTTCAATAATCCAATCTTTGGTCCTGTGCTAGACACAGCCTTCTTGAATAAACCCAAGCTTCTTGTGTTACATCAGGCCCCTCTCCTGCTCCAGCTCCTCCCTGCACTCCTGGCTCACCTCACTAACCGTCCCCCACCCCCTAATCCTGGTGAACTCGTTTGTTCTGTGGACAAAAAATGGGGTTCTATGGAAAGTAACCCCACAGGGTGATCTGATCATAAATTCCTAACTGGGCAGGTATTGGTGGGTAGTTATGCCCCAGGCCTATAATTTCTTTAGTCAGCGCTGTACCTTGTTTCTGTGCATCTAGGGTAATACACCTTTTAAATAAACCATAACCACCCTCAAGAGAGCACATATTGTTAACTATCCTGTAATCCAATCGCTACTTTCTCCCACCCTCATGTAATCTTCCTTTCTGTCCCTCCTAAATCTCAAAAGTATAAAAGCTGCAAAATTATGATTCTCCTGGAGAATTGCTCCCAGGTATGTGTTATCAGTTTGGCTGAATAAACAAAAATTCTCTGTAGGTTTGGATGTTTCTTACATCAATAGTCCTTAGGTCAGCTCAGCCCCGCAGCCTTGAAGGCAAGGCTCAAAGAGTTCTGCTGCCGGGCTCCCTGACCTTAGGGAAAGAGCTGACTCATTCCTGCTCCCTGGGGCCCAGCTCAGGGCTCAAGACTAGGGCACCAGTGGCGCCAGGCCCAGAATGTCTCCTCAGATTTCAGAGTGCTGCCACCAAGTGTGCTCGGTCCACTCTCTCTGCCTAGCTCAGACCAGTGACTCTTGGAAAGCTTGGAATCAGCAGAGAGGGTTCAGAGACGGGGTTAAATAACACTCCTCTGTTAAGAAAAANACGCGACGCTCTCGATCCATCTTTCGTTTTCCCACTTTCGACAGACATAGGTACAAAAAGAGAGTTGACCTTTATTTACTATAAGATAAACAGCAGTTTAGCCTGATGATAAATGGTAACTGACATTGGTTTTGAGGGTGACAGAGAGGAGTGGGGACTATAGCAAGCTGTAGAGCCTTCCAAAGAGAGCAGCCACTACTGAGCTATGGCAGATTGTTGGTATGTGGGAACACAGGCCCATTGTCAACAGATTTCCCCAATTTTTGAAGCAAAGCCAGACACTGAATTTTAACACAAAATCAGCGGACTTCCAGAAATTGTAAATTAAAATTTAAAATGTTAGACACGATGACAGGCAAATAAGTAAGTCTAAGGAATAGCGCCAGTTTGGGGCCCCTATGAAGCCCCACTCACCTTCTAGCATGCGGCCAACCACTTCCAGGGTCGTCAGGGCTTCTACTCCACACTGACCCAGGGTGGCTTCATCCTGTAGGGGTGAACCTGCCAGAAGCACGACCTTATCTTCGGGGGTGAGGCCCTCCAGGGAGGCCACATGGGCCTAAGGAGGAAAGGGAAAGAGTTAAGAGTGTTTTCTGTGAGGAAGCCACAGGAGGACAGGCAAGGGATGGATGGGTGAGGGACGCTCAGTGTACACTATTATCTTTACCTTGATCTGGGCAACTGTCTCCAGGCCGCTCACTTCAAGAGTGTGCAGCTCCCGGGAGCGGACAAACAGCTGCATGTCGGTGACTCGAGGATAAAAAGCGAGAGCAGCTGGGGGGGGGGGTAAGGGGAGGGGTGTGAGAGGCCAGGACAGTTCGTGGGGTTGAAGGGCGCTTGTGTACAGAACAGCATCCTAGGGGAATCATGGGGCAGAGATGACCTGAGGGGCACGCGAGGGGGTTCAGTCCTGCCGCGAGCCCGGGGTCAGGCCCCGCTTCCCAGTTCTCCCGAGCCCTGCAGCCTTCAGTCCCTCAGGTTTCACGTTTCAGCTCTACGGAGATTTACCTGGGACCCTGCCTCGCGCCGTCGTAACCGTGGAAACGGAATCCAGAAGCTACGGAGTGAGGGCGTGAACACTCCCGCCACTAGGGGCGCATTGCGTCACTGCCCCGCACCGCCTCGTGCCTTCCGCCGAGGCCACGCCCCTCCGCGATCTGCGCAGGCGCGGGCTTAGTCCTGGTAACGTTAAGGCTCTCCGAAGGGGCGGTCGAAGTGGATGTCGGTCCTCCGTACGGTCCAGCAGAGCTGGAAAGCGGGCTGCCTGCCGGATTGTGGGACGCAGCAGATGATGGGAGCCTCTTAGCCTAGCACTCGGTCGGAAGCCCAGCTGTTTGTCGGGACCTCGGAGCAACGAGTTCTCGGCTAGAACCTCGGTTTTTTCGTTCAATGTGGACATCTTTGCTTAAGCACAGACAGGGTTAGGATGTAAAGCAAAAGAGGAGCTGGTGAAGGGTGTGCAAGGGGCGCACGGGGCTTCAGGTGCGGCCAAGATGCAGAGGTCGCAAAGCCTGGAGGGGGAGGCGGGGAAGGTCCCAGGTGGTCCCAACTACAAAGAGCCGCACGTTCGGTACTGCTCCCTTCTTTAATTTAGACCCAGGTACGAGGCAGGGGGACTGCCCAGGATTAGTGGGTGCCAGAACCTCAGACCCCTAGCCCACCCTCCCTTGCAGCCGGTCTTCCACTGTAACCCTGAGGCCTAGTCCAGTACTGGGTGTTGTGTTGGGAAGAGAAATACTCCAAGAGGATCCTTAAGGCAGGACAGTTATATCATAGATTGTTG
>NW_017731443.1:1866932-1874014 GCF_001890085.2 Hipposideros armiger
ATGGTTTGTTCCACAAATCACAGGAGGGTGTAATATTCCATTAATATAATTAATCATTAGAAGGTGAAAGGTGAAAAACCTGAGGCTCATCTCAAAAGATGCAGGAAAGACAGTTAAATAAATCCAACATCTATTACTAATGAAAAAAACAAGCGCTTCTGAGCCAGCTGACATCACATATGCAGGGACCCACCCGAGTGGTGCTTCTCATCCATTTCGCGGTTAAGGATCACACTCTTTTTTCTGCTTCCAAACACTCGTGGTCTCATGGGGCATGCTCTCCCAAACCTTAATCATTCACACAACACCTTCAGAATTTTTTGCCACACCTGAGCACAGCAGCCCCATTTTCCCTCTTAAATCAACTCACTTTTAAAATATAAATTTTATGTCAAAGGACCCTATCAAGAAAGCAGAATCACAAACCACAGAGTGGGAGAAAAATCTGCAAGTCATATATCTAACGAAGATCTGGTATTCATAACATATTATATAAATAATTCTTATAATTCAATAATGAAAAGACAAACACCCAATTAAAAAGTGGGCAAAGGATCAGCATTGGCGCTTCTCCAAAAAAAACACACACGGCTAACAAACACACGAAAAGATGTGTGATATTATCAGTCATCAGAGAAATGCAAATTAAAATTACATGGGATACCACTTCACACCCATTATGGTGGCCATAATAAAAAAAGCCACGTAAGAACAAATGTCGGAGAGAATGTGGATAAATTGGAACCCTCATAAATTATAGGTGGGAATGTAAACTGGTACAGCTACACAGGAAAACAGTTTGGCAGGTCCACAAAAAGTCAAACATAGAGTTATTGTATAACCCAGCAATTCCTCTCCTAGGTATATACCAAAGAGAATTATAAACTTATGTTCACACAAAAACTTGCACACAAATGTTCACAGAAGCATTATTCATCATAGGCAAAGAAGTGAGAACCCAAATGTCCAGCTGATGAACAAATAAACAAAACGTGGTACATCCATGCAACGGAACATAATGCAGTCATAAAAAGAAATGAAGTATTGTTAAATGCCACAATATGGATGAATCTTGGAAACATAATGCGAAATGAAATAAGGCAGATACTAAAGGACAAATATGATTCCTCTTACATGAGGTCCCTAGAATAGGCAATTGCATAGAGACAAATATTATAATATATAAAAGAATAGAATAAAATATAATAAAGGTTACCAGGCACTGGGACAGGGAGGGATGGGAGTTATTGTTTTATGGGGACAGAGCTTCTGTTCAGGATGATGAAAAAGTTCTGGAAATGAATACTGGTGGCGGTTGCACAACATAGTGAACATACTAGAAACCACTGAATTGCAAACTTGAAAAGCATGGCTTTTTGGTATGTGAATATTTCAATTAAAAAAAGGAAAAATAATTTTAAAAGGAAACCGTATTACCACCATAAATAAATGGAAAACCAATAATTTTTCAAATACACGTTAAATACATAAAATTTAAAATGTTTATCAGCAGATCACCCCAGACCACCAGCAGCATAATCACCCCCTTCAGCAACGTGATGCAGGCTGCTGGGGGCTCACATGCACCTCCCAGAGCCCAGTCTGACCCTCTTCCTCCGTTTGCTGATGGATCGCACTAGAGGGTCAGGTGGGCACAAGATCTCATGTAGAAGGCAGGATGAGAGAAGCATGAAAACAGGAATAAATCACATGGATAATATACCCATTAGGGATGTCTGTCACTTACTTGGAAACTCCGAGAACAGTGCTCACTCCGCATCAGGAGAGCACTAAGCACAACACTTCCATTCCCCCTCATCCCACTTCTTAGTAGAGAATATGATTATCCTTACAGATGGGGAAACTGAGGCAGAAAGCTGGTCACATAGTAAATAAGAGGCGGGTCCAGCATGAGAGCAGGGTGACCTGACTTGAAAGCCTGCACTTTTAGCCAAGATGCTGTACTGCCTCCCAACTGGCCCTAATAATGAAGTTCAGCATATTTATTTACAAAATAAAGCATATATACATATACAGATAAAACAAGTTTTACCATATGCTACCATCATCTAAAATTTTAATACACAAAAGATATCCAACCACAATACAGAATAACAGTTCTAGGAATAAACATCAAATGTGCACAACTTGTATAAGAGGTCTAAAATTCCTGAGTCTAAATTTCCTGATGAAAATCATCCTATCCCGAACGAACAGGGAGGCCCGTTCCTAAGCGGGACATTTTAGTATCATAACTTCAGTATCATAAATGTAATGCTATTCCAATAAAAATCCAAATACTTTTATTATAAAGCTAAAGTAATTAAACATTGGGTTGGCACAAGGGAAGACAGATCAGTAGAATAGACTAAAAAGTTCAGAAACAGGCTTAATAATTATATTAAAGTATTTAGTCCATAATTAAGCAGTGGCATTTCGAATCAGTAGAGAAAGATGAATTATTCAGTAAACGGTGCTGGGAAAACTGGTTAGCCATTTTGAAAGAACTAAATTAGAATTTTATCTCATACTGTACGGCAAAATAACGTCTAGATGGATTAGTTAAATGTCAAAAACGAAACAAGGGAATCAGAGGAAAATACAGCATAACACTAAAGTATGAAACCATAAGAAAATAGATTTGATTACGAAACTTAAAACCATTTGCAAGATCCAATGTGTCAATTTAAAAAGGCAAACTACAAACTTGAAAAACTTTTTGTTATAGGGGTAAAGGTCCTCAACATAAAGAGCTCCCAGAAAGTGAAAATTTAAGTGAAGCACAAAAGCTAACAATTCACTTTCACAGAATCAAAAAGCACAAATTAAAACATGGAGACACTCTTTTTTGCCTTCCATTCAGCAAAGGTTAAAAACAAAAACTCTGGAGAGCAAGACTGGGAGCTGCTGCTGTTGGTGGGTTCACACTGGTCACACCCTCTGAACCAGTAATGTCACTGCTAAGAAATGCCCTTGAGGAAATAATCAGATTTGTGCACAGAAAACAGGGAAAAGCATCCTATCCTATTTCAACAAGAAGTCAGAAAAAAATCATAATCAGAAAACAGAACAGTGTTTGATTGAAAACCAGGCCCATACACATTACTTCTGAAGCAGACACAGGCCACCTCTGCCTCACTGTGGAACTCCGAGATAACTGAAGTAAAGCNACACACACACACACACACACACACACACACACACACACTGTCACACATACAGACACACTGTTCACATACCCACACACAACCCAAGGTTTGTGGATTAGTAGGTGGCCTCAGAGCCAGGCCTGTGGGCCCAGCCTCCATCCCCCTCACACCTCTGTCCCTCCTCCCGGCCCATCTCCCCTCACAGCCTCCCTTCAGCTTCACCCCGAACACACCACAAAAAGCAGGCACTTACTGATTGCAGCAGGAGAGTGGAACCATGAACGGCCATCTAAGTCCCAACCTGACGATGAGGCAACAAAGCTCTGGCCTTAAAAGGCCTCAGAAATGGGGGTAGTCAAAACATACTCTGTAAGATGAGCAAAGAATTAATGTAACATGTTAGTGACCAGAACCTCAAGGTTTATACTGTGGGAACCCCATAGAGTGATCTCCACAGGGAAACATGCCACTGGCTAAAAGGGTGAAAGATAAAATGGCTTCAAAGAACCACTCCACACTCATAGTCAATGAGCAAAAATAAAAACAAATTGTGTTTGCAGGGCGATGGGGAAAACAGTGTACATTCCTGGCCTCTTAGAGCCATCTGGAGTGCACAGGGCAGTGAGCAGGGAGAACCAAGCAACTGCCCCTTCGCTTTGGTCAGTGAGGAACGAAAACCAAAAGCAGCCCTGAGGAAGAAAGGGGGATTTGCCTAAAGTCAAATTAGAAGACAGCTTGACTTCTAATCACAAAATGCTGGAACCAGCCCCCAGGTGGCTCACACCAGGGAATGCCCCCGAGGGCCTCAGCCAAAAGGAGGGTTATTTCTCATGGGGAACTGTGCCCACAGCATAACCTGACGTGGAAAAGCAAAATAACTACCAATCACAACCATGTAAAATAAACACGTGTATGAGCAGAAAAGGGATGTAAAACGTTTCAAAATTCAACCGTTGAAAATAACCCCGACGGGTACTTCAGTCAAATGTAAACAGGACACTGCCCAGGTTGGGGGTGGGGTGGGGTGCAGGTCTGGCCTGGTGACATCAGACAAAGTGAACTCCAAGCAGAGAGCACTCCACAGAGGAGGGCGGTTTGCGCTGTCGGGAATCTCGAGGTTCCAATAACACTGCAGTAAAACACACGGAACAAAACTGGTAAGCTGTCTCAGGGGAGGCGGAGAGGACCAGAAGAGGTGGGGAGAATGGAATCCCACTTATTATGCAGGATACAGTGGATTCGGATTGGACCAAAACACCCGGGAGGGAGGGACTGACCCCGAGTGTGGAACGTGACACAAAGCCTCCTTAAGTGCCATGGATATTGATAAAAATATCATACCCGAAGCAATGAAGATAGGGAGCCATAGATTCGAAAAAAGCAGATATTGTACAAGTGGCTTCCTCAGGTAACCAACCATTCGTTAAACCAGAATTTGATTACAATAGTGAAAAAAATAAACATTTGCAAACACTTAGAAATTTAAAAGCATACTCTTAAATAACTGGTCAAATTCTACATCGAAGTGAAACCACAAAGCACGTAGGAAATAAAGACAAACACTTTCCAAACACAGATGGGAGGCCTTCGGGTGCCCTGGGGTCACATCCTGAATCCTCATGCTGACCCCCACCAGCCCCGCCTTGCATTCCTCCTGGCTCCAGCCAGTCCCCTCGCAGCACAGAGGCTTTGTCCACGCCCCTCTCTCACCCGGAAACGCTCTTCCTTACAGATTCTCCTACCCTTCAGGTGGGAGCTCAAAGGTCCCCTCCTGAGTGAGGGCTTTCTGCCGTCACTCTCGGGCTGCACTGCTCTCCTNTCTTCCACTTGGCCTGGGTGGCGACCCTTCTAAAACCTGGACCTGACCAGGTGTCTCTCCAGCTTAAAATCCTTCAGCAGTTCCCATCGCCTCAGCTGCAGGCAGCAAGCACAGTGTTCAGACTGCAGCCTGCTTTTCCGGCTTCACAGTCCTGCCTGTCCTGAGCCCCAGTTCCTTTGCGTCACACACCATAACCATTGTTGAAGACATTTCATGTGGCAATTTATATACATTATCCCGAGTTCTCTTAACCCTGCTAGGTGGGTATCACTGACTCCATTTTAAAGATGGGGAAACTGAGTTTCACACAGGCTAGGTCAGACTCAGAGAGGTCCGTGTCCTTTTTGCCAGTGTTGGCTTCTCTCTGTCACTTGCTCCTGGGCTCTGTGCCTTCGCTTATGCCTGAGCATAACCCTGTCAGCCCCTAGCAGCGGGTCCCACAACTTCTCCTTGCCCACGTGGCTGACATGCTTCAGATAGGAAGGCACTCTTGTGGACGTCGTGACCTCAGCACTCAGGCTTGGCTGCCGAGGCTGGGGACAGTCCACTCGCCAAGAGCATGGCTTCCTGCTGCCTCCTTTCACCACCCTCAACCAGAAACGCCAGCTCCAGCGGGCAATTTTCTGTCACCAAAACTTGCAAAGGGGCTAATGGTCTGTAGATGATGGTGAGCGGGCCACCACTCATTCAGGAGGCCCAAGCCAGGTTCCTTATTAAGGGGCTCTCTCAACCAAGGCTGACAGGTTTCCCTCCCTCTACCCCTCAGGCTTGGTGTCCCCACCACCCCATGGGAGCCCAGCTCTCCCTAGAGGACCTGTACCACCATGTGTTTGGGCTGAGAAGCCCTACCCGGGTGTGTTGGTGTAACTGGGCTCTGCGAGGTGGGGGAGCCTTCAGCCCATCTAGGAGAGAAGGTCCTGCCTCCTAGGCCATCTTTGCACTCCTCCCCTCTGCTTCCAGCTGTTCTGTATGGGACGTGGGCTGTTCAAGGAAGACAGGAAGGAGGAAACTGCTGCAGGCCTGTGTGGGAGCTCGCTCAAGATCACAGCACGCTGCCTCGGCCAGTCCTGAACTAGGGGATCTCCTGGGGTCCCCCCTCCAGGTCCCAGTGCCTGGAGTAGAGGCTCAGACCCCTCAGTGCCCACCCTGGCCCCACTTGCCCTCGATCATTTGCTCTCCTGCAGCTGGCCTGTGGTTGGCCCCTTTTCCTGTCCCACACCCAGGACCACTCCCCACAGTGCGAGTTTCCAGCCTGCCTGCTCCCCTTACCTCACCCACCCAGCCCTCCCTGGAAGAGCCATCTTGGTCCTCAGAGGTGGACATGACGGGGTGGTGAGTTGATCCTGGGAGCCCTGGATGAAAGAGGCAGAGAGGGAGCACCCTGAGGAGTGTGGCCATTCCAGATGGGCCCCTTAGCCGTCCCCCTCCCCTTCCCACAAGATTGGGAGGATGGGGCTACTTCATTAGCTGCAGCAGCTAGAGCCTTCAAAGCCCAGCCCCGGGTCCCTGCCACACTCACCCAGGTCCCCCAAAGGGGATGAGGGAGGAGACAGTGGAGCAGGAGGGCTCCTGGGAGAGGGGCCCTGGGCACCCCACCCCTGTACCTCTCTCTTCAGGGACCATAATGTGCCTGATGAGGTGGGGAGGAAGGGCCTAGAGCGGGGAGCTGGAAGAAAGCGGGGACGCCACAGGGACTCGAACCCTGGCCCAGCAGTGCTGGGTGTGCCACCACCAGCGCCTTTTGCTTTTTTCCTGCTCATTTTTTCACAGACTCAAAGGTGAAAAGCAAAACCTGAACGCGGCCATGAGCCGCGTCCAGTAAAAGAAACACCTGCAACGGCTCCGCGCCTCCCTCCCTCCGAGGCTCACTCCTCTCTACCCTGACACCCCTTTCAAAGGCGCAGCGACGGGGACACATGTCCCCTTGGCTTCATGAACCCCATATTTCCTGTTGTGCTGGATGCATACCCCAACTGCAGGAGCCCACGAGGTCCGACGGGCAAACTGAACCACAAGTTACGGTCCTGCCTGTTCTAGGTAAGTGTCAGCAGTGACAAGTTTTGTATGTGTATAGAAATTTCCAGAAAGATTTGAAGAAACTTGAGTGGCCACCT
>NW_017731443.1:1883729-1930875 GCF_001890085.2 Hipposideros armiger
AAGATTTTAATCAGTAAATGGTGCAGGGGCCATAGGCTAACTCCTTGAGTCACTACTCCAAAATTAAGTTCCAAGATTCAAATAAAAATAAAACCTTAACAGAACCAGGACGAAACTAGGGGTTTAACAAAAAATAATCTTGAGTTGGATTAGCCTTTTAAACTACTCATAAAATCCAGAAGCCATAAAAGAAAACATTGATGTATTTATATATTAAAAACTCTGAACAGCAAAGTTTTAGCATATTAAAGACCAATGACAAACAGTAAAGTTTTTTTTTGTTTTTTTTGTTTTGTTTTCTTAGCTGAGCCATCCTGCCACCTGTTGGCAGCTCATCGGCTGCTCAGCTCGGGCAGGGACTCAAACCGCTGTTGCTCAGAGCTCACACTCGAGCGAGCTCTTAACCAGCTGAGCCACTCAGCCAGCCCCAAACAGGAAAGTATTTGTGGCATAAATGACAGGATTAATTTCTTTTATAAAGGGCTCTTAAAAATCAGTAAGTACACCACCCAAGAGAAATATAAATCAAAACTATAATGAAATAGTACTTTCACTTCTCACATTGACAGATCACCAAGTTCAAGAACACAGTATCGGGTAAAAGTGTTGGGAATGTCAATTGGAACAACTTCCCTAAAATGCATGTAAGCTGGAGGCTTCCAGCATATTCAGAAAGGCACTTGGACTGTGAATTCCCCTGAAACTTCCCCCCATGGATATACTTGCCTATATACATAAAAATACATGCAGACAAGATACTCAAGGAGAGCCTTATATACAGTAAAACTTGCTGGAAACAACCTAATTGTTCCCCCAAAGAGGAATGGGTAATTCAGACATGGACTATGACACAAATGTTGAAAAGCCTAAGGTCGACCATAAATACAGATACGCAGTGAGCACCTAGATGTGCAGTTAACTGAACAATGCCAAGTGCAAGACGGGGTATGTGGAATACCAGCACCACTGTACCTAAATATGCACACAGAATTCTCTAGAAAGAAACTCCAACAATTGGCTACAACAGTTGCCTCTATGGGAAGTGAGGCCAGGGTTAGAGAAAGGTGTCAGGGTAACTCACAGAATTTGAATGTAACATGTGTAGGTATCACTCTGAACATTTTCTACACCTTTAACTTAAATAAATTGGAAGAAAATCAGCACAACCTTTGCCCTTGGGGTCAGCACGGGGCAGAGACAGGGCCGTGCTTTGACACACAGACGGTAGGTCACACTGTTGTCACATTGACAGAAGAGTAAGGAGGACAGTGCACTGACCACCCAGGGGTTGAGAGGGGAGAGAAGGCTTCTGGGGCAGGCCCTGGGCCCGCAGTTCTTGACATTGAGCTTCCTGTGACCCTAGGGGTGGGGGAGCACATACTTGAACCAGAAAGCAGCCAAAGTTGTGCTGAGCAGAAGAGCAGGAAAAGAGCAGACTGTGCCCCCACCCGAATGCACTCCCTTTCCATGCAGGACTAGAAATGCCTCGACAGATGCCAGTGAGATTTCAAGAGACCAAACACAACATATAATTAAATAGCACTTTTTTGCAAATGTCACAACTGCTTTCCTGGAAGAGTTTTTTTTCAACCTGCTTTAGGGAAGAACACCAGGCAGTAGACTCTGAGGCTTGTTAGGTCCACCGTTGTTTTGTGCTGTTAGTCAGACACCACCTGATGCCAAATTCTGGTACAGACAAGCAGTTTTAGCAACCAAAGTCTTAACTGAACTCCATGGCACATTAGGAGGAGGCCCGCCTCACAAGACCCAGCGCCTCAGAGGCCCCAGGCCCTATGGCACAAGGGAGGGAGAGCTGATGTGCTACGGTGTGACTGCAGTTTCCAAAACGGGAGACTCACCCTTCCTCGAGGCATTACAGCCACAAGTGACCTAACGACAGGCACATTCTGAGAAATTATTAGGTGACTTCACCGTGCAAACATCATCACAGAGTGCGCAGAGAGAGAGAGAGTATGGGATAGCCTACTGCTCCTGGGCTACTAACCTGTATGGCATGTTATTGTACTAAGTACTGTAGGCAACTGTAACACAATGATACGTATTTGTGTATCTAAACATAGAAAAAGATAACAGCAGAATACCGTATAAAAGATAAAAAATAGTACCATCTGTATAGGGCACTTACTATGCTTGCAGGAGGCAGTTGCTCTGGGTGTGAAGGCCTAGGACCTTACTGCACATTGCTGTAGACTTTTATCAGCACTGTACACTTAGGCTGCACGAAATTTATGAAACAGGAGATTAAATCAAGCACAACAGAAAATGACGCAAAGAGAAACAGTAAACACAAGATGCTGCTGCTGCCAGTATAACACGGCACGCTGTTTTACAGCAAACTTTTTTTTTTTTTATAAGTAGAGTCCACTCTAAAATAATAATAAAAGTATAGTACTGTATACCAACATGTACAAGATTAAATATTACAGAGCCAGGAAAATGATGACGTAGTTGCAGAACAGTACGTAGCGTATGTTTCCATTTTAGAGCAGATAGTGATAGGATAAATTTTAGTATGTCCATGGAGGAAAAATGACTAAAGGAATATGAATCGTCATTAGTTTTCTTGGGAGAGGAATTATAGAGGAACTTTTATCTTCTACATTGTGTTTTTCTGTAGTGTTTGAATTTTAAATACAAGTCCAGTACTTTGTAAAGGGGTTAAAATAAATTCTGCCACATACTCTCCACAGCCCCATCCATGCAACAGTACGAAATATAGTAACATTAGCCATGGCCTTATCTCTGCAAAATGCTGACCCCCTCAGAAGAGCCACTGCAAGGCAGAGATAAGCAGAGAACAAAGTCACAGTGTGACATGGATGCGGAGTTTAGGATGGGTGTCCTGAATGGCCTCATGAGTAATTCAAAACATTACACTTCAAGAAAATTATAATGTGTCTCGGACCTTATGACTCCTATCTGCATTAAGCCCACAGATGCCACGAATCCATCGTACCTACTAAAGTCTCAGTGGGTCACTGTGAATACGTGACAGATCAAAGAAGGCAAATGGAGGAAAACGAAAAGTCTGCTATACAGTGTGTCAAGAGGATATGGACAAATAGATACTTTCATACTCAGGTATGCAAATTTGTACACCTGCTCTGGAGGACAACAGGGCAGGATACAGCAAAATGTCTGACCCACATCCTATGACCCAGCAATTCCACTTCTTGGTGCCTACTCCCAAGAAACACTCATGCATGTGCACAAGGGGGTATGGATGATGACGGTCACACAGCATTGTTTGAAACATAAAAAGATTGTAAATAGGGTAAATGTCTAACATCAGAACAGCTAAATAATTCATAGTACATTCATGTTAAGAAACACTACACAGATCATGAGTCTCCCTATTGTTAAATGAAAAAAGCAAGTCAATAATGGTCTATAGTATACAATACAGTATTTCCCCCACTTATATAGACAAGAAAAACAACACAATATCTCTTTTAGATGTGGATATAAATGAATAGAAAAAGGTCTGGCAGGAAACACAGCCAACAGGTAACACTGGTCACTGCTGGGGGTGGGGGAAGGAGTAATGCTGACCTTGTCAGTCAAGTTGTAATTCTGTATAACGACCGAGCATCCACCTATCACTTGTATCATTGCACTCAACAGAATAAGGAAGCAACGGAAAAATAAATGAATCAACTGTGGTACAGTCACATGAGGGGCTCTATCCAGCAAGAAAACCAAATGAACTACACACCTGGCAAGGTGAATCTTATCATATTAAATGAGAAAAAGTACAGAAGAGTGTGTACGTACAACATGATGCCTTTTCTACAAAGTTAAAACCAACTAAAATGAAAATACATACTTTACAAAACACATTTAGGAGAGAATTTTTTTTTAAAGTTAAATGAAAAGAAAGTAAAAGGTAAACCCAGTATTCAGGATGATGATTACCTTGGCCTAGAGGGAATTTGGGAGATGACGGAAGAGGACCACATAGGTAGAGTCATTCTGTCTAATGTCCTAGTTTTTATATTGAATAGAGGCTTCAGAAATGTTTACCACATTATTACAAACATCAAGAAAGCAAATGAGAGAGCCATGTTACATGAACCATAGATTAACCCAGTTCTGTGTACTCAAGTTTCAACAAGGAGAGAATGTTCTTGCCTTGAGAGGAGTATCGTAGCTTCGACTTATTAGATACTTTAAAACATAATGAACGGTGAAAGTCATTAAAATTCATTGTATTTGATTAGAAACAACAAAAACTAGAGACTAAAAATTCCAGAAATAGATTCAGGCAGATAATTATAAGAAGTTAATATTGACAGACCTGGAGCAAAAGAAAAAAGATGGTCTTTACTCAGTAAAACTTTGGTATTTCCATTTTATCAATGTAAATAATTAATTTAGATCCACTTCCAGATTGGATTCATAACTTCCTAAATGGAGAACAGCATTTATTATAACATAGTACATACATGTTTAGCTAATGAAGAAAACATAATCAGAGAAAACCGAACAGACTTATTAGTTATTGTCATTATTAGACTTACGAGGCTGATATTTTTAAAGTCCTTGTATAATAGATACTTTTTGCTCCAACACTAAGAGGAAAAAAAATGAGAACAAATTTGACAATCATACTGGCAAACGCTTACCTTCCCAACTATTCATAGAATTCTTGACCATTATAAAAATCAGTATGGAAATTTCACATGGTAAGTGGCCAAAGAGGAAAAATGCAGATTGTAAATCAAGTGGTAAAATAGACTAGCCAGTAATAACAAATACAAATTATGATCACTAAAGTACTTTTAAAAGTAGCAACAAATATTCATAGCATTTGATTTGGCAATGATTTCTTGGATATGACACCAAAAGCACAGGTAACAAAAGTAAAAGTAAATCGGACTACACAAAAATTAAAAATTTCTGGGCATCAAAAGACACAAAAGAGTGAAAAGGGAACCTATAGAATGGGAGATTTGTAAATCATGTATCTGATAAGGGGTTAATATCTAGAATATATAAGAACTACAGAAACAAAAAACACAAATGACACAATTTAAAAATGGTTAAATGACTTGACAAGGCATTTCTCCAGAGGATATACAAATGGCCAACAAGCATATGAAAAGATGCTCAAGATCACTAATCATTAGGGGAATGCAAATCAAAACCAGAATGAAATATCACCTCATACCCATTAGGGTGGTTGCTACTTAAAACATAACAGAAAATAACAAGTATTGGCGAGGATGTGGAGAACTGGAATCATTACAAACTGTTAGAGGAGTATAAAATGGCGCAGCTGCTATGTCAAACAGAATGGCAGTTCCTTAAAAAGTAAAAAGTAAAAATACTATTATGATTCAGCAATTCCACTTCTGGGTATGTATCTAAAAGAACTAAAAGCAGAGTCTCAAAAGGTATTTGTACACCCATGTTCATAGCAGCATGATTCACAATACCCAAAAGGTGGAAGCAACCCAAGTGTTCAATGACTAAAGAATGAACAAAATGTGGTGTATACACAATGGAATATTATAAAGGGGGAAATTTTTAACACATGCTACAACATAGATGGACCTAGGAGGACATTATGCTAAGTAAAATAAGCCAAAGGACAAATACAGGATGATTCCACTCAATATGAGGTACCTGGAGTGGTCCAACTCATAGAAACAGAAAAGCAGAAAGGTAGGTGCCAGAGGCTGGGGGGCGAAGGGGCTGGGGAGTTTAATGGATACAGAGTTTCAGTTTCACAAGACGAAAAAGTTCTGGACCTTGGTTCTAGTCACAGCAATGTGAATATGCTTAACTCTACTGAAATGCACACTTAACCTGGTTAATATGGTAATTTTGTTATCTTGTACCACCATTTTAGAAACCAGCAGTAAATAAAATAGAAAAAACCTGATGTTAGCAACTATGTACGAAAATGGATATGCTCACCCGAGGAAGTGTAAGCTTTCTGCAGAGTTATCTGAGAGTCTGTGACACGACTTATAAAAGCATGCAAGTTCACTAACCAGGCAATGCCACTCTGGGGAATGGATATGTACACCAATTTTATAGGGATACTCAGAGTACCTCAATCTAGTCAAAACAGTCAGTTTACAACTTAACAGACTGACTAAACATTGTATGTAAGCACAGTGGGATAAAATAATGCAATTGTCCACTCACGGTCTTTTTTGAGGTCATGGACCCCTTCAGCAGAACAATAAACGCTTTCCACAGAAAAATAAACACATACAGTTTCAGAGCATTTGAAGACCTCTAGAAACCCATCCATGGAATTCTTGTATGAGAATTAACAACCTGAGAAAAAGCCACTTCTAATGTGTTTGTGGTTTCTACTGCTACAGACAAATACGAATGGAAACAAAATGCAATGTAAAACCCAGAACAGACCGGAAGGAATATGCATTGATTACCAGGACATAAAGGCCTAGGCAGCAGTTCTCAACCTGTGAGTCGCAACCCCTTTGGGGGTTGAACGACCCTTTCACAGGGGTCGCCTAAGACCATCGGAAAACAAAAAGATATTTACATTGCGATTCATAACAGTAGCAAAATTACAGTTATAGAGTAGCAACAAAAATAATTTTATGGTTGGGGATCACCACAAAATGAGGAACTGTATTAAGGGGTCGCAGCATTAGGAAGATTGAGAACCGCTGGCCTAGAGCAAGGTGGGCAGGCGGTCGAGGATGGGGAGAGGGAACCAGGAGGAGGTGGCTAGGCCTGAGGCCAGCAGTAAGACAGAGGAAGGAATCACTGTAAGTGTGCAGCGGGGCCAAATCCACACATTCCTCACCCCCACTTCACAGATGAGGAAGACAGGCTCAGCGAGGTCAGGAACTCGCTCCCAGTGGAAAAGCTGCCAAGTGGCCAAGTGAGGAGTAGAACCAGGTCTATCCACATCTGCTTTTGCCACCCTCACCACCCTTACTGCCACAGGTCCAAACCAATTAGGATGCAGAACAGGGAGTCACGGAGAGGAAGCCACCAGGATCCCACTAGGAGATAACACCCACTGCTCCAAGGTCTTCTCCAGTGACCCTGTCCCACTGTGACAACGCTTATGGTTGACAGGACTCTGCCATTCCATCATCTGGCCACAGGGAGGTGGGTACCGGAAGGGCGCAAGCTCTGGGGGCTCTGACAGCATCAGGCCTGCCCCCACATACACACACTGCACCATTAACTCCACTTGGATTGTTTTCACTTGGATTACGTTTAAATGTAAAAAAAAAAAAAGGAAACCATATGAGTGTCACAAGAAATTATAGATGAATATTTATACAATTTGGGGTGGGAGACCCAGGCACACCACCAAGCGCAGAAACCACAGAGTGACAAATTAACCTCAGAAAAGCTGATTTTTGTGTGTCTGAAATACAAACAAAAAGGCAGTATACAAACTGGGGGAAATATTTGCATCAATAACAGGATTATTAACATCCTTAATATGTAATTGTTTTTACTAAACACCAATAAAAAATGAGTAATGGAAAAGTAGAAAGTCACACACACACACACACACAAAACTGCGAATGGCCAATGGACACGACGCGCAGAGGTTCAGTCTCACTGGTAGCAAACAGCATTCACAACCACACTAACCGTAACCTGGACCCACCCAAGAAGCAGGTTTTTAGTATGGGAATACCTGTTCTGAGGATAGGGAGGCCAGGTTTACCTCACTCGTGAGACGATTAATTTAGAAAATCCCTCCCTGGACGGCGTTAGCAACCTAACCTGAAAGCCAACATCGGCATTTCACGGGCAGAAATGTATTCCTGTCTCCCAAGGAAATAATATCGGAGGTGATAAAGTTTGAGCTACAGGGAAGGTCATCACAGCATTACTTCCCAAGAGAAAAGAACTAGAAAATACCATATATGTCATCTAAACAAGATCGCTTAAGTTGATCTAGCCACACAATGGGACATTATGTCACTACTACAAAAGGTGCTTCTAATGACAAGAAAAGATGTCCACTATATATTAAGTGAAAAGAGTTGCAGAACAGAATTTACAGTATAATTTCATTTTTGTATAAATGAGTATGTCCTATGCACAGGAAAAACTCTCGAAGCAAATATGCCAGTAACAATTGTAAATGGAAGATTACTGAGGATTTTTTCAATTTTCTTATTGGTAAACCTTACAATAAACCCTTAGTACACATGAAACCCAATTAAGTTATTTGAGAGGGAAGGCGGTGCAGAGCTGAGGGGCCTGCAGAGTGGAGGCCTCCAGCAGACAGCAGGCAGGTCCCCCTCAGCAGGCTGAACGGTGGAGGGGGCGCCATCACCCAAAGGAAGTCAAGGGCCACACTCCCGGGACACACATCACATCTTAGTTTTGGTTATTTTGTTATCTTCGTCTTGCCATTTCCAGACTGCATCAGTGTATTTTTTTTGTGTTAAATATGAACACTTAAAACATTCCACAAATATCTGTAAGCCCATTTGGGAATTTCATTTATGTCAACACCACGTAACAAGTACTACTCAAAGCCAGGTTACTTCCTCCAGAGACTTAAGTACCCAAAGAGATCAGCCTCGCATAAATGGTCTCCAGGGTCCCTTAAAGGCCATGGTCAGACAAACCAAAGGCGCCTACTCGGCAGGTATGGTCCCCTCTCCTTTCTGTAACATGCCAGTTTTTAGGGTCCCTCCTGGGCACACAGAGGAAGCTCAACCAATACTTACTCTCAGGCTATTTTCCTTTTTAAAAGAACTTTCAAATTTAACTTTTGCTATTCTTATGCCCCATTACTTTTAATTTGCACCAGATCACCCTTTCTACTTTAACTGCCACAAGCCCACTCAACTCAATTTCACTGCATCATCCACAGCCTCTGGGAGTTCCGAGACAAGGCTGAAATCAGATCTATGCACCAGGATGCAATAATCGCCAACACTGTCAACACCTGCGACCCATCCCACCTGACCTGAGGCTGAGGGTAGAAACAGGTAGAAAGCTCCTGACACCACCTGGACTAGGTGGAGGACGGGAGGGCATGAGCACAGCCCTCAGCTGCCTGTTCTCTGCTGCTATATTAACGAGCCCCGCTTCATAACTTCTCCCAATGCCATTTATACCCCTGCAGAGAAATTCTGTCAGCCCGCCAGTTGCTAGGACACAGTACCATTTATAGAGGTGTTTATAGCAGTTACCCTTGAAGATTGGAAGCAAGAGTTTTGTAATCATCGTATAAAAAAACACGAGAAACAAGTTCTGGAAAGGAAAGGCAGGTGGAGGGGGGCTGAGGTAAAAAGCAAGGAAAAGAGGTAAGGTAGGAAAGGAGGCCTAGATGATTCTGGGGTAACAGGAATGGGGTGGCGAGCAGGGAAAGGATCCTTGAACTCGGACACAGCAGGGCCTTCTTGGCAGAGCCGTGGGCAGCTCAGTAGCATACACGTGAGGGTTCACCAGGACAGAAGAGGCAGGCAAACAAGACCCACTGAGCAAAGGCAGCAGCCAGTCCCACAGCTGTTCTCCAGAAAGGAACTCCCCCACCCGTTTTTGTCACAGCTGTGAGACCTGTCCCTATTTTGGGTCTCATCTCCCCTTCCAAAGCCAAGCTTTCCTTTCCACTCCCTTGGAAACAAGTTTTCATAGTAGAGGTTGGCACTAGTTTCTCAAATTTGTCTCCTGTGAGGCAAAACCTTACAACCCCAAGAGTAAACACAGAACAGCAATACAAGGAATTAGCTATCAGGATAAAACGCTGCCGCCATTTCCCCACCCAGGACACAGAATTAGCTCAGTCGTGACGCTTACTATGGATTCCAGGTGCTTCTATTCATGCCCTTTGCAGTCTTGGACTGCTTAGTACAGCACTTACACAATTGAGCCCAAACTTGTCACTCACCCAAAGAAAACAAATTTAAGCCAAAGCCAAAGTCGTAAGATGAGAAATATGCCTAGACCCAAATCCCAGATACATTCCAGTCTCCCAAAGACCCAAATATGGAAGAAAACACGTATCACATGTCCATTCTCTTCTTAGGCCATTTCCCCTAAGAAAATGTAGAGAAAAGGAGGTCCCATTTTTGATAATACCACTTGGAAATCTAACCAGGTCAAGTTCCAGGATATTACAAAGTACCCCAGCTCCCCCACGTGACCTTAACACTGACCTTCATTGGCTGGGTGGTTCGGCACCTCATTTTTACAAACCATTCCATTACACATTCCCAAGTGAGCAGAGCCCCCCTTCCCGCCCACCAGGCTGCAGACCCATCAGGACACCACACTACTGAATGATCTCAATTATTTGGAGCTGTTAAAGTGAATTTAGGCCTAAATCTACAATATGAAGATACATTCAACTTAATTATGACGACAGCTTGATTTTAAAAAAACGTGGAAAAACATAGTAATACAAAACAATTCTAATGAGTTCAGAACTCAAACCTTTATTTGTGCTGTAATGGGGAAGAAAAATGATTAGTCATCACGTACATGAGGCAACAATACTAGTTCTTACCAAATACAGCAACATACAAGTACTTTTAACCACTTTTACAGTTTCAATTTCACAACAGCATCTCCCACATATTTCCCCATAAATGGGTGACTAATGCTCTTAAATTCCAGTAACAGTAACTGTATCACGCCCAAGTCACTGGTTAAGAATAGATCAGGTCAACATATTTTTATACAAAAACAAACAAACAAACAAATCCCACAAGACAGAAAAATCCCAAGGGCAAAAAGTATTTAGGATTTAAAATTTTTAAAGTGAAATTTAAGGGGAAGAGGAATATGGCAACAAAAAGCCACTGGTATTACTTTACCAATTCAATAGATTCATCTCAGAAACAAGTGATATCGTTTTCAGCTCTTTCCCTGAATTTTTACAATCAAACCACATCTAGTAAACATTCTCCCCCCACCCATTTTGCTTATTCCCCAAAGTGATTTTGGCTGAGTTTCCCCTTTAGTACTGATCATTTAAAAAGCACGTTCAAACTAAAGATAGATGGATTAACTCTAACCTTAGCAAGGGCACATGGATTGTTTGCTACTAAATATTACAGCAATTTTATAGTGACCACAATTATTAAGTTCTTCACATTACAATGACTACGAATAGATAATAGTAAGCAAAAACTTGTTATTAATACCGACCACAAAGAAAAGGCAAGTGATGCATTTATATAACGCACATAACATACAAAATTCCTTTAGAAATCATTGCTTTTTCACTTTGCTCAGAATTTTCAATCACAAACTATCTCAATGAGCAAAAATGAGTTTCAAGCACGCCAAAGTCTCCCACTTAAAAAAAAAAAATCAGCATTTAAAGCCTTCTCTAAGACTCCTGCTCCTGAACACTGTACACCTGTCACAGCTTCAGACAAGTCACTCAGGCTTGCAGAGCAGTGAAGGTTGTTAATCCTCTGCTGATCAGTTTTTGACATAAATTTTCAAGTGACTGGTATTCGCTCTTCTCCACCTTGCAGCAAAGCAAAACAATTTTGCTTTTCTCCCTGCACTTAGACTTCTAAGTGCTTTAGAAAGTTTCCAAGCAACTTTTGTGCTTCCAAGCAACAAGTTAACATTAACAATTCACTACTAACTAGTATTTTCATTGCCCGTGAGCTCTATTAAATTCCCCAGAGCTCTGCCCACTGATCTTTTCTCCAGAGAATTCCCTTCAACTCACATTCCCTACCACCCCCACCCTCTGGCAATATACCTAACCACACGCCCCTCCTCCCTTTCTTCACCCCCACCCCTTCCAGTTACCAAGCTGTGCCGTCGCCCTCCCACACGCTGATCTTTCTCCAGAGAATGCCCTTCAACCCACATTCCCTACCAACCTCACCCTCTGCAATATATCTAACCACCCCCTCATTTTCTTCACCCCACCCCTCCCAGTACCAAGTTATGTCCTCCCCCTCCTACAACCCTCACCCCTCACCTCTGTCCCCCTTCCCATTAGAATGCCCAAATTACCTTGAAGTAAAATTCAAGTTAAAAAACCTATATACAGAGCAAGCTGAAGCAAAGATCACTATTGGTATCCCAACTGTTTTCTTCTTAGTCATCTGCAATGCAGTCGAAATGCCCAAAATAGACCTGACATTACTAACAGAATTTGGGCATGACCAACTCGTCCCCTCCCAGACGGCAGCATAACACATTTACTTCATCCAAGTATTTGCCTAAAGGCATTTCAAACGAACATTTCCCCCATAGTTTTTATCACACTAAGATTCCTCCAACCAATGCACAGGCAGGCAGGTAGGTGGGTGAGTAGGTGAGAGGGTCACGGGGCTCCATCTGCCAGCTCCATCTACAAGGCATCACTTTGCGTTGTGGCATCAACATTAAAATGTTCTATAGCTTAAGAATCTTCTGGAAGCAAGGTTCGTAGTACAGAACTAGTATGACAGGAGGCTCAATTAAGAAGATGCAGCATCTGAAAACCTCCACCCAGAAAAGGAGGGTTGCCTGCTGGCATTCATGTGCCCGGAGGTTGGTGCTCCCGGATCAAAATTCAAATACACACATCTGCTGGTGGCCCCTGGTGCATCTGCTTTGGACTTTTTAAGACTGTCCCCTCAAAAGGGGGCAGTCTGAAAACCTCAAACGATGGCCTCCTGAGCAAGGCCTGGAACCATGACACTGGAGAACTTCCTCCTCCTAAGACTCTGGAAATTAAATCTGCAGGCATCAATATAGGCGGGCTTTCTCCTTCAGGCTCTCCCCTCCTGCACTGCTACGACTCACACTGGCCAGGGGCTCCATTTCTCCTGGTGCCATCTGATCGCCATGATGAGCACTACAGCAATAAACCACGGTCCATGAGGCACTTCAGTAACTTTCAAGGGGTACCATCGCTGTGGCCCCACCCAAGGGTGCATTCAATACCCACCCTCTCCACCAGGCAAGCAACACCAACCCGCCCCACCCAGAGTCTCGGCAGGGAGAGCCTTTCCTCCTCCAAAATTACCAACAATACCGACTCCAACAGCAACTTCGGCAACTTTCCCAGGCTTACCAGATTACCAGAAGCAAGGTTTTAAGTGAATGGATAACCTCGAGAGAGTTAAAGGGAGGAGGAGGGGCAGAGTGAGCTCACAGGAGAGGTTAGCACCGAACCTAGAGGAAAAGTCCAAAGGGAAGCACTGCCACCTGGAAAATAAACCGTGGGTCAATTTTGTCCACAAATGTCCTGCCTCTGCAGCCCCCGCCTGACACATCAGGCGCCACAACAGTAACCGCTTAGGATGGCACCTTACCTCACTCTTGAGACCACCCTCACCACCGACCAGGGGTCTTGGCCTCACACCCAGACCTGGGTTCCACCAGGGTGGGTCTGGTCTGGACCCTGTCCCAGGCCGAGTCAAAAATTACATACCACCCTGGGCCAGAGCCGTCAGCCCCGCGTGGCTAAGTTGTTTCCACAAGACCAGGCCTCATCCCCAGGCAGGTTCACAACCCTTTGTCTGGAAAAAAAGGGGACTGCTGGTATTGACAAGTTCAAGGTATGCCCTCCCAGCCCACCTGTGGCCCTGCATCCCAAGGCCTTCCTTCCTGATCACTTTCAGGGCATCAACTGCCCAATTCCACCTGGTCTCCAGCAAGGGTAGCGAGACCCTCAGTCTCCTCCACCTACTCCTATCTCTGCCTTTCTCCTTCCACACAAACCAGGGCACTGGGGCTCACTCAGCCCAGGCAGGAGCAACACAGTCCCAGAAGTCAAGCTCCCCTTCTCCAACAGGCAGCAGTCACAGCCTGGCCCGGAGTGTCGCTGTCCTCTCCCCTCGGTTACTGCGGGCCCTCTCAACGCAGCTTTCTCCAGGATAGTTTCCCCAAGACTTAACCTCCGCTTTAACCTTCCTTCTCCTTGTACACCCAGCCCCCCCAGTCTTATTTAACTTTGCCATCGCTCTCATCTGTCCCCTGAGGCCCTAAACTGGCCACTTCCTCCCCCAGAACTAGGCCCAGGCGCGTGTCCCTCCTTGTCGCTAACTCCTGCGGGACAGCCAAGAACTTTTGCTTTTATAGCCCTTAGCCGCATCACCCAGGGTATTGCTCAACGGGACGATTCCTCCACGGCCACCGAAAAAAAAAGTCCGCCCCCCCACCCCTCCTGCCCAAGAGGACTCGGGGCGGGGTTCAGTCTCCTGGGGCGTCCATCCTCTCCACCTACCCCCCCCCACTCCTCCTGTCAGCAGTGCTTCAGAAGTACGACAGATCTCAAGGTCACCTTTGGGAAGCGGATTCCACTGGGGTGGGGGGGGAGTCCCCTTTTTTTTTTCTGATGGTGGTGGTGGCGAGGGGGAAACTGTTCCCTGAGAGAGGGGGTGGATGGGGTAGGCGGGCTGGGGCCGCTCTCCCGAGGGGGCGAAGGGGAATGCCGGGTTGCTTGAGGTCACCCCGCCCTGGAGAAGTCAGAAAGAAGGCCGGCAGAGCGTGTGGAAAATTCCAGGCGGCGGCGGAGGGATCTCTGCAGAGGGCGCATCACTCCCGGGGCGGCGGCGCGTGACTCTTCAGGCGGTGGATGACTCCTCGGGCGGCGGCCTGGCCGCGTGAGCGCGGGTGACGTCAGCGCCGAGGGGCGCGGGTGGGGGCGCAGCAGCCCGAGGCCGAGCGTGGCCGAGGCCGGGGTGGAGGCGGGGATCGTCACGAGGCAGGTGGGGAATGTCTGCACGTTGGCAGCCACGTAGCGCTTAGCCTGTGCTTACGGTGTCTCAGGTTTAAACAGCCTGCTGTGATTTTGTTACTTAAAAAAATGGGAGCAAATTGATTAAAAAGTTCAGCCCGGAGTTGCCTGTGGTAACTTAAAGGGCATGCGTCATGATTTTGTTATTGTTACCAGGGGCCCGAATGTTTGAAGTATTTCATAAGAAAAGATGTCCTTTTGGGATAGAATAGCAATTGTTTGTTATGTATTAAGTGGAAAAAGGCAGTTGCAAAGTAATGAAAACAAGATTTGTTTGTGCAGAAAACGCTAATGGTGTGGCAACAAGACCAAAAGGGTGTAGGTATTCAACCCATTTTACTTTTGGATTGGGTGGTGGACATTGTTTTTGAAAAATCAATTTGTCCAGGGGAGTTTGCAGCCTGTGATGGGCCTCAGGCCTGTTTGGTGACTGCTGGGGGCACTGGCTCGCTGGCTGGCCCCGTGGAGGCGGCTTCCAGCCTGCATCTCCTAAAGCAGAAGCACAAGCAAAGGGGGTGAACGCTTGTCCCCTCCACCGAGGCCAGGTGCAGGGCCTGAGCGCTTGGTGAGGATTTTGAAAAGGGCTGGCATCTCCTGTGCCAGTGTGGGTCCAGAGTCAGGAAGAACCGCAGACAGTGACCTCCATGTGGTCTTGGTTCAGCTCTGGCCCCCTGAAGTAGAGAATAGAAGGAGGACAGTGGGCAGAGTAACCAGAAACGAAAATGGCTTCTTGGGCCAACTCCCTGCCGGGAAGTCCCCTCCCAGGGTAACCACCCACACCCCAAACAAAACTGCCTGTGACAGCAGGCCCCTTAGCAACCAGGAGGAAACGGGCAGATTTTTTTTTCCTCTGCAAGATGGCAGGGGAGGGGGAAGGGGGGCTGGCTGGCCCAGTTGCTGCACCCGGTTCTCGGAAAACTGGTGACTTTCATGTGACCCTTAGCACAGAAGGTCGAGTATGCTGCAAGCCCAGGCCTGCTCCGCCCTAAGGCTGCTTAGTTAGCCAGGGTCTTCTGCCAGGGAAAGATTGCGGCAGCTCACCCTGCTCCAAGATCTTGTCCTGGCAACATTTCCGTGGGTGGGTTGGGGAGACTTGGCCTGAAAGAACAGTGTGGATGGAGGGAATGGCCTGTCAGAAATGTTTTGGAAAGCTGAGAGGTGTGTATAATACCAAGCAAGTGCATTCCTGCTGTGTCACAGTAAGGGCTGTGGGGTCAGTCCTTTATTTGCCTACACAGCGCCTGAGGTGGTAGTCACTGCTGTGGCTCCTTTCTGGGCCCAACTTGATGTCTCAGCCTGCTTTTCTCCACCTCTGGTCTAAAAAATCTGCCTCATTCACATATATCATTCCCAAATCCCAGAAACAGATTTTTTTCAAGAGTCGGAATAGGTGGGATTAGCACACAAAGCATCAGGATTCTAAAGCTTAGGATTCTCCATCTCAAGAGGAACTAAGGCCTGCCTTTGTGCCCCACGTCTGGAGCTGCCCTGGCCACCCACTCCATTTTCAAGGACAAAATGGCCGTTTCAGAGGGTCCTTGTTTAGACACTCGTGGCCTCCCAATTCCACACAGCAAGTTTTCTTTCGGAAAGGACTGTATTTGAGGAGAGATGAGGGTAGAAAACCATACGAGTACCTCTGTCCTGCTCATCTCTGTCCTGCCTTGGGGGGGGGGGGGGCGCAAGGCAGTGCTCCCGGGACAGCGGACAAATGAGTGGGCTTGGGTTCTGCCTCTTTCTCTACAAATAAAGCTAAACATCCTTCCTCTCTGACAGAGGGAGGATGGGAGGAGGAAAACAAGGCAAGTAGAACAGGGCGTGGGTGTGTCAGCAGATTTCTCTAGATCAAAACAAGCTGTTCCAGGAAAGAGCTGTAAACAGAGGACTTGGATCCCTGGGTGGGGCTGGGTGGAGATGGGCCCGCCCTGCCCGGGTTGGGGGCAGAAGCCTGCTCCTTTCTGGACAGCCCGCTTAGGGGGCTCACAGAGGAAGGGGAAAGGACAGACAGACAGGAAAGGGCCCCTTGGGCAACATCCGGATTTCAGGAGCAGGACTCAGGCTCCAAGTCCTTTCTCACGGCCATAGCTACCTCCCCATCTTGTTCTGAAGTCAGCTCAGCTCTGTTTCCAAACATACACCAGCCCAGAAAAGACCCCAGGTGATTTCCTATAGGAGCCCCTGGAAGAGGGAGAGTAGAGGGGTGGGAAAGGGATTATACTTGAAGTGCACACCAAGGGCAGGACAAGGATAATATTGCTGCTGCCGCTTGAGAATGTACTAGAGGTCCACTCCTATTCCTTAGGGGTCCAGTTTCAGAGCTGTGGCCTAGGTCACCTTGGGCTCTCTACTCGCAGGAAACCCTCGGCTGGGGCCATGTCTGAGCCATGAGGCCCCTGGTCTAAGGGCCTGGGTGGGGAAACTGCACAGTCACTGTGTGCTGGCGGGGAGCCAGTCCTTCCTGCCTGCTTGCCTCACAGCAGCCCTGAAGAAACCGCAACCTGGACCCACCCCACCGGCCTCTCCTGCCCTGATAGGAAGCTGGGCCTCAGTCAGGGCTCTAGCCAGTCAGCGTGACCCTGGGGACCCCCTTAACCTCTCCCAGCCCTGCTTTCCTTCCTTGTTCCCACTCCATAATTCTGACAAGTATTGTTCTGCCTGGAAGGCTCTTCACCCAGTGGCCTCTGGCCCAGTCCTGCTTAGCTCCTTCAGGTCACTGGCCAGAGGTCACCTTCTCAGCGAGCCCTCCACCCCACTGGGACTTGAACTCCTTCAGGGCGGGGTTTTCGTTTGTTTTGTCCTCCACTGAATCTCTGCACCCGGCAGTCCCTGTACATTCCTGGCACAAAGTGGACCTTGGTAAATGTGTTAACCAGTCTGTTTTGTAAAGGTCGGTCTATCCACTGTGAGGCTCTCAGTAACCATTTGTGATACTCATGGGCTGACTGAAGGAAGGAAATGAGTTCCCAGGTCAGCAGCAGAACTCCACGATGGGCCCAGACCTGGAGGTCTGTCCCGTCTGGGCTCCCAGGTCAAGAGACGCTGAGAATGGGCTGTTCCTGTGGACGTGGCCCAGCAATTCACATGGAATGTCTGGGAACCAAAGCCGGCAGAAGGCCCTGAGAGACACTGAGGAGACAGCCCCCAGACCCTGGCTTATTAGCAGAGGAGGAGGTGGGCCAGCCCACCTACACTTCATGCTCCCATTTTCTTGGCCCACATGAGAGGGGATCTATCCTACACAAGAAAACTACTCACACATTTGACCCATGTCTCCCCTGGGGGCCACCGGGCCTATGGGCTCTGGGTCCCTGATGCCCTTTCCTGGTCACTGCTGGGGCAGCTCCAATAGCCTGCCCCCCCTCTCCCAGGGCCAGGCCCCAGGACATAACTTTGATAGTATCAGTCTCTTGCATCCAGATGTCCGAGACTCCCTGCCACATACATACACCCCGACTCCTGGGCAACCGAACCCCCTCCTCCAGCTTCCCTGAGCCCTGCCCAAGTTGGCCTGCCTGGAGCCTGCCCTGTCCTTTTCTGCCAACTCCTTCACCAGTTCATGGTCACCTCCCTATGTCCTGAACCTTCTGCTCCTAAGAGCTCACCACACCCACCTGTCCGCCCCACCCCATGCTGAGTATCTGTGTCCTTGCTTCCCAGCTCCAGCAGAGGGAAGGCCTGTGAGACAAGGGACCCCCCAAGCCTTGCCTCCCTTGACCACTGCTGTGCTCCTCCAGTGGTCCTCAGACCTCCTTGGCACGTTTGTTGCCAACTAAGCAAGTTCCAGCTTTCATAGACCCCACCCTTTGACCTGTGCCCACCTTGTCAGCCTCTCCCCAGGTCCCATCAACTAGAAATCCTGGTGACAGCCCCTCTGGGCAGGGAGCTGGGCCAGTGCTGACACCCACCATCTTCTACCCCTGGGTTTGCACAGCCCCCAAGAAACCCTCTGCCTTCTCCAGGGCCTGCCTGCAGCCCCCACTGCTGGGTCCTCCGGCTTCTGCTGTGTCCCTGCCCATGGTCAGTCCTCAGGCCTGAGCCTTGTTGTCCCCCAGTGACCCCACTAGTGCACTGGTGGCTCATACTGTTCTTGAACCTCTGGAGGAGACTTTTCTGCTCTGATCCCCCTTGGCCTGCTTAAGTGGCGTCTGTGAGTGAGGCGTGCATGGCGCCAGGGCTTCTGCGGGCAAAGCAAAAACCCTCTGAGTGGTTCCATCGGCCCCTGGAGGCTCCTGACCTTGACCCTGTGAGGGAGGCCTGGCTCTCACTGGCCCAGGGTGTCAGCAGTCACCACCATCCCCTCCACCATATGCCAAGGTCTAATGGGCAGGAAACACAAGTCCCAGGGAAGAGCTGGGACTGTTGTTATTCTTCTTGCAAGTTAGACTTATGACAAGTAGTTTAAAATAGCTCAAGGGCTCAGTATGTGTGTGGGAGGGAGATGCTGAGAGAGGGGCCAGGACAGCTGGGAAGGGGGAGGGACCTGGGACAGTCAGCTCCTGTGGGCACAGGATGAAGCAGGAAGATGACTAGTCCCACAGTGTGCACACCCACCTCCTGGATTTCCCCAAATAACTCTAGTTTGAAATATCTTGACTCAGTTGTCATATCACAGGAAAACAAAAAAAAAATTCCGAAGATGTCCGGACTCCCCGTCCCCCCCCCCCGTCCCCCTCCCCATCATGGACGGATGGAAGGTGGTGGCGGTCAGGAGCCAAAGTGCCCGTTGTGTAAGGGAGTGGGCATGTAGCGCCAGTCCCAAAACGCCCCCCCAGATTCTGCCCAGGTTTCTGCCTGCGTAGATCTGAGTGGGCGGTACCAGCTCGCGGCTTCTGCAGCCGAACTGGAGGAGGAAAGGGCGGGCTCGGCTGCCCCCTGCCGGCCGCAGCCGTAACAGCAACCTGCGGGTAGTGACCGTGGCCGACTCCTCCCCCACCTCCAATTGTCAGCCCGGTGGGGCAGGAAAAGCAGCCAACCATGGGGCGCCAAACTTGCTGCTTAAAACTGAAGTCTTCGCCCAGGCCCAGGCCCGCCATCTGCTCTGAGTGACGTTGGGTAATCTGCCTGCATTCTCTGAAATGCGGGGCTGATTTGGACAGGGAGGAAGTGCCAGGTGGCTCCCAGATGCTGTAAGTGGTGGAGAAGGACCCAGAAATGCCTAGACTGAGTAACGGGAGTGCCTGTTTTGATTATTCAGTGACCTCTGCTACCTGAAGAGTTAGGGGGTGCCTTGGGAGCCGTGAAGAGCCTCTCCCACTGCACTGACCCTCATGGGCAGTCTTGGCAGGGCCTCCTCTGGTCTGGGGGCCTCTGGAGCTAGGTGCTGCCTGAGCCGGGCAGTGTGTGCCAGGCTGGTGGGGGAAAGCACTCCTACTTCTCCATGCACCCCAAGGGCAGCTGGTATTTTAAAACAACCTTTGATGCATTAAAAAAAGTCTTGGGCTGGCCAAGAGGCACTTTGGTTAAGGGCTGGCTTGGGATGCCAGAGGGCCCCGGTTCGGATCGCACATATGAGGGCCAGTGACACTGCCCTCCACAGCTAAGATGCTGAACAACAGCTCACTGTCACCGGCGACTTAGGGCAGCCCAGCTCCAGGTTGAGCTGTTGTTCACCATCTTAGCTGCAGAGGGCAGTGTCACTGGCCCTCATATGTGGGATCCGAACCGGGGCCCTCTGGCGTCCCAAGCCAGTTCTTAACCATCGCGCCACTCGGCCGGCCCCCTTTTATGTTTTAAAACTATTTTTTTCAATTACAGTTGACATTCAATATTATTTTATATTAGTTTCAGGTGTACAGCATAGTGGTTAGACATTTATATAATTTATCCAGTAATCCCCCCAATTAGTACCCACCTGACACTATACATAGTTGTTGCAATATTACTGACTGTATTCCCTATGCTGTACTTTACATCCCCTTGGCTATTTCGTAACTACCTGTTTGTATTTTTTTTTTTCTGTGTAAGATTTTTATTGGGGAATTGGGGGATGGGAACAGTGTTGGGGAATTGGGGGAAGGGGAACAGACAAGTTGCTGTTGTTTTGTTCTTCAGTCTAGTTATGGAGGATGTTGCTTCACTGGCCCAAGTTGGCACCATCATTGCGTTCTTCCAGGGTGAGGCAGATCAGTCGCTGGCTTCTGGACGGCCGCTCACAGCGGCTGCTGGCCGCTCACTCTGGCTGCTGGCTGCTGGCTGCTGGCTACACATGGTAGCCCATGGCAACCCGCCTGCTGTCACCTCCGACTCACAGCAGCCCAGCTCCAGGTTGAGCTTTTGTTCATCATCTTAGCTGTAGAGGGCGCAGCGTTATTGGCCCTCAATGTGGGATCCGAACCGCAGCCCTGCTGCTCAGAGCTGGTGCTCCCAAGCGAACTCTTAACCAGCTGAGCCACTCGTTCGGCCCAAGAAAAATAATTTTTAAATCCTACTTTTGCAAATTCTGTACAACCACTGAACACACTTCTAGGCCCTTCGGAAAGGGCTCTTGCAAAGGGGAGGACCCTGAAGTTTGCCCTTCATTCATTCCAGGTGACTCAGAGGGTTGGGGACAGGGTAGGGGCAAACATAGGGAGGTGTTCCTGGAGTTTGTGTTGCTGACCTGCTTGGAGCCTGGATTTGGGCTGGTGCTGCCTCATGGGGATGTGTAAAGCAGGGCCTGATCGCAGGGTGCCCATGAGGGAGGGAAACACCCCACAGTGTGAGCAGCATGCCCATGTGGAAGAGAGGGGAGCAGAGTGCTTCACAGACCAGGAAGCCAACACCAAGGGTACCTCTCAGCAGCAACCTGACAGGAAAAGCCAGGCTGGGCTCCCCACAGGATCTAGTTCCCAGTTAGACTCCCCCCCCCCCCCCCCCCCCCCCGTGCCCTTTGGCTATCTCAAGGTGCCTGGAATTGGGATTGGCTCCAGGCCTGCAGAGAACTGAGAGGCCTCCCCCAGCACCCATCCTCTCTCCCCCTCCATCTGCCAGGTCCCTCTACAGGCCACAAGGGCTTTTTTTCTAGGGGTCACCTGGTCTCCTCTCCCCACTGTGCCTGGAGCACTCGGCCACAGGCAGCATGCAGGATGAGCAGCGAAGGCTAAACTGAGCCTAGAATGGGGGGCGGCGGGGAAGGGGAGAGGCAGTGTCCTCTCCTCTCCTGCAGAGAGCACAGGACCCTTCTGTGGAGGAGAGCCCGCTGAAGAGTGAAATGGTGTGCATGTGTGGCTGGGGAAACACATTGTGAATTTATGCCCATGAAACCAGTGGGTAGCAGTGGAAACTGGGCAAGGTCCTGGGGAGGAGGCAGGCCCCCCTGTCAGCCTGAGCTTCACTCGAACAGATAACCAATCCTGCTCCCAACGTGCAGACAGGAGGCAAATGTCACTGGCCTGGAGCACAAAGCAGGGGAGGGCCACAGTGGAAGGGGTGGTGCAGTAAGCAGACTAAGCCCCCCAAGATGCCTCGTCCTAATCCGCAGAGCATTGTGAATGTTAGGTTAAGTGGCAAAGGGGAATTAAAGTAGCTAATCAGCCGACTTTATAGGGAGATTATATGGCTTATCCACCTTGGCCCAGTGTAATCACAAGGGTCCTTAACAATGGAAGTGGAAGGCACAGGCAAGTCCGAGAAAGACATGTAAGGAGGAAGGTCAGAGGGGTTGCTGTGAAGACCCCACCCGCCTGCACTGGCTTTGAAGGTGGAGGAAGGGGCCATGAGCCAAGGAATGCAGGTGGCAGGTGGCCTCCAGAAGCTGGAAATGGAAACCCATTCTCCCCAAGAGCACGGAATGCAGCCCTGCCCACACCTAGATCTTAGAGCCTCCCTGGAATTTAGCCCAGGGAGGCTGTTTTGGACTTCTGACCTCCAGAACTGTGAGATAATGTGTGCTGTTTTAAGTCGCTAAGACTGTGGTCATTTGTTACAGCAGTCACAGGAAACTAACACAGGTGGCGAGGGCAGATGGGGCCTGGGTAGAGGAAGGGCTCCAGGCCCTGCGTCACCCACCAGAGTGGGGGTGTCTGTGCCATCAGCAGGCCCTGGCCTCTCTCATAGACCCCATTCTCCCTCCCAGTTTTCAGACTTTCAGAGACGATGAAAATAGCTAATACCTATCAAGTGCCTAGTCAACTCCAGACCCTGAAGCACCCCAACATCCCTATGAGGTAGGTACTTTTATTCCCATCTTAAAGGTAAAAAAGTGGAGGCTCAAGGTCAGCGCCTCAGGAAAGTGCCCACAATAACGGCATCATGTTGTCCTCACCTGGTGGAGGACCCCACAGAAGACACGGCACCACTCACTGTCACGGATGCCTGAGGGGAGAGGCCGTAGTCCCAGGACCTGGCTGCGGTGGGGACATGTGGCTTGCTCCTTCCAGCTCCCGAAATGTTCAGTGTTAACCCCAGCCCCCAAACAGTGCTCATCCCACAGGGCCCAAGCCCACGGTTGTCATCGCTGTGCAGCTTCCTGCTGGCCCCCAGCTCTCAGGAAGGGGGCCTGATGCTGTCCGTCCCTCCCAACAGGATCTGTGGGGAAACAAACTGCCTCCCCTCCCCCCAAGCACAGCGCAGGGGGAGCCCTCAGGGCGGGCCTGAGAATCACCCAAACCTCCTGAGTTCTCTGGCCTCTTCCGAGGCACCGTGCCCTGGGCCCCATCCCTCAGGTGTGGGGAGGAACCTGGCTGCTCCTGGTTCCCCTGCCTCCCTGCAGAGTTCCCACCTTGGTTCCTATTGTGAACCCCAAACCTCTCCTGGACTTTCTTAACCCTGACCAACCACCAAGACTGGAAAACTTCACCCTGCATTCTCAGTCGCACTGAGCTTCAGAGCCCAGAGGGCTGCATCCCTTAATGCACAGATAATAAAAAGCCAACATACAGCCAGGAACCAACTCCCAGGCTGTAATTAACACTCTCTTCAGTTCGTATCATAAGCCACCCTAAAGTCTGCTGGAAACTGATTTTATTATTAAGTCACATGGTACAAAAGAATGAGAAAGTCCAAGGGCATTTAGTAAAATGCTCTTTGTCTCAAAGAGCCAGCAGAAAAGGTTAAGGCACAATGGATGCTTAGAAAACGGGGAAGACTGAAGAGTAAAAACAAGTAATTTGTGTACACACACCCACCCACCACACCCCACAGGCTCATCAGATAAAAATTCACCTGACATCAAAACACTGAGTGGGACAAGGGAACCAGAGGGCTGGGAGCCAGACAGGCTGGGCAGCCAGTGAGGGCGACTCAAGGAGAGATAAGATGTCCTCTGGCTGGGACATTCCAAAAGGCTGAGAACACCTAATCATTATGACAAATAACAAAGTCCCTGCTGCCAGAAGGCAAGCCCACCTCAAACATCTGGAGTGTTCCAACGTCACCAAAGGGAGGAGGTGTGTGGGCTCTGGTATCTGGAGACAAGGGGTTTGCATTTCCTCTCCCACAGTTCCCCAGCAGAAAGGGGAGACAAAGCAAGCCTTGTGCTGAGCTGGGCCTGCCTCTTACTGGTGGAAAGTCCCTGGAAGCTCAGTGAGAGCCCCCTCCCCGCCCAGGGAGGAGACCAAGGGCTGGGCAGGATCTCCCCCTGGGCCAGCACACCCACCCTCTGTAACTTGTCCTGGAGAAAGAAGAGATAGGAAGAGGCGTTCTGGGGACTTCCTGCACATGGGCCTGCCCCCAGGGTCAGGTCAGATGCAAACTGTAGCTCCACCTTTGAGAAAAAGCCATCAGCTCTGAGGTTGTGGGGTTCTCTTGAGTTGCCCCAGAGTTCACAGGCTTTATGGAAGCAAAGCAGATAAAGACCAAAACTAAAACCTGAAGCCCAAAGGGGTTTGGGAGCTTCTCTAAGTGTGGAGAGTGGGTCTGGTGCGCTTGTTGGTCCACAGGACAGCCACCTCCTAGCACAGTGATAGCAAAAAGGCACTTTCCTTCTGGTCAGCATCTCCTGCCAGCAAGAGAGGTCCGAGTGAAGAGCACAGGTGCTCCGAGCTGGGCCCTGCCTGGCTCCCTCCAGTTCCATCCAGCCAGGGAGGGTGTGGATGGGGGCCTGGCCTTCTCTGTTCTTGTGCGGTTCAACCCAGGGAGGTCCCTTCCAGCCCGCAGAGTGATGGCCCAGCCTGGCAGTGTGGCTAGAATGCAGGTAGAAGGAATGAGGGCATGTGGTCGCCCAAGTCCAGGGAAAAGACCATAGACATACACTTGACCCTTAGGTCCCAAGCCCTACTCCTTGGTCATGTGCCATGGGAGCCACCACTGGGGCTTCAGAGCAGGGGACACTGTCCATCTTAAGAAGGACACAATGACGAGTCCCTGGTGGGAGGGGGCGCTGGGGCCTGAGCAGATGGTCCTGAGATGGCAGCAGGGCCCAAAGTCCAGAGGAAGGGCATGCAGGCGACGAGAGGGACCCTGTGGGAGCCCCCGGCCAGCTCTGCACAGCCCAGGCACTGCCTCAGGCACAGCAGTCACTTCTCTAAGCTCCAAAGTAGCCCTCCTCCCCTCAGGAAGGGGAGTGGCCCTGCCCCTCAGGAAGGACAGTCCCGGTGCCCTCCTCCCGCCTGGCACTGCCGCCCTCAGCTCTGCTCCAGGTTCTCGTTCGGCTGCACCACGGTGTAGCTCCCTTGGCCCATGGAGAGCTGCCGGCCGAAGAAGGACGTGGTGCGCTTCGGTTTCACACGCTTGATCTGCTCGCCTGTCAGGAGTAAAACGGATGCACTGAGGAGAGGGTTCCTGGCAAGCGGGCCCAGGCCCCAGGAAGCCCAGGTTTCGGCTGCTCTCCTCTTCACACCCGCCAATTTTCTGGCCTCAGTCTCCTGACTCCCACTCTTCCACCAGCGACAGGATGGGTGGGTGGGGCGTATTGCCAGTCTCCCAAATCGGGAAAATCGGTTTGTGTTTGATGCCAGGCCAGCTGTGGTGTCTGAGTTTTTGCTAAAACCTGTTCAAGAACAGACCAAATACCTACAACACATATGACTGGTTGAAGATATACAAGGTTGCCGGTTTGACTCCCACATGGGATAGTGGGCTGTGCCCACCCGCAACTAAAAGTGAGCACAGCACTTTCAGCTGAGCTGCCCTGAGCTGCTGACGGGTGGCCGGACGGCGACTGGACTTGGAGTTGAGTTAGCTGCGCCCTCCACAACTAAGAATGAAGGACAACAACTTAGCTGTTCCCCTTCCCCAATTCCCCAATAAAAATCTTAAAAAAAAAAATGGCAGTCTACCCAAAAACCCATAAGCCCAGTCTAATCATGAGAAAAACACCAGACAAATTCCAATAAAGGGGCATCCTACAATGTTTCCTCACAACTGTCAAGGTCATCAAAACCAAGGAAAGTCTGAGAAACTATCACAGCCAAAAGGAGCCTAAGGGGACATGACCACTACAAGTGTACTGTGGTATCCTGGATGGGATCCCAGAACTAACTAAAAATAGACATTAGGTTAAAACTAAGGACTTCAGTGAATCTGTATCAAAATTGGCTCATTAATTATAACAAATATACCATATTAATGTAAGATGTTAGTTTTTAAAAATCAATAAAAAAAAGAAATAGGCAACACAAAATGAACAGTAAAACTCATGAAGAAGAAAATATAAATGAGCAGGCACATAAAAATGGTCCAACTTCGGGCCGGTTGAGTGGCGCGATGGTTAAGAACTGGCTTGGGATGCCAGAGGGCCCCGGTTCAGATCCCACATATGAGGGCCAGTGACACTACCCTCCACAGCTAAGATGCTGAACAACAGCTCAACCTGGAGCTAGGCTGCCGTGCGTTGCCAGTGACGGCAATAGGCTGCAGCCCCTGCTGCAGTGGGTTGCCATGGGCTACCGTATGTAGCCAGCAGCCAGCGTGAGCAGCCAGCAGCTGCAGTGAGCGGCCGTCCAGAAGCTGGCGACTGATCTGCCTTGCCCGGGAAGAGCGCAATGATGGTGCCAACTTGGGCCAGTGAAGCAACATCCACCACAACTAGACTGAAGAAGAAAATGACAGCAACTTGTCTGTTCCCCTTCCCCCAATTCCCCAGCACTATTCCCTTCCCCCCAATACCCCAATAAAAATCTTTAAAAAAAAAAAAATGGTCCAACTTCACTAGTAGTAAAAACACCAACCCACACATGTTCTCTCTCTGGGTGATAACACGCATTTGTGGGTGAGGGTGTGGAAGGTGGGTGCTGCTCTGTCTTCTGGGAGGGGTATATTGGGCACACCCTTAGGCCCAGCAAACCCATTTCTAGGAATTTATCCCGAGGAAACAGTTCAGATTTCAAGTGAGGATTTGGTCACAGATATGTTGTTTGTTGTAGCTGAAAGTGGACATAACTACACTGTCCCCCTGGCAGGGGACCAGGTGAAAATGACTGTGCTAAGCATGTCAAGGAAGTCTGCAAGTGGTAACAACTGTGTCATAGAAACATTATTTTGTTTTCCCCCGATTTTAAAAATGACATGCTTGTAAAAAATTTAAATGCTATGAAGAAGTTGGGGTGGCAGGTTAGCTCAGTTGGTTAGAGCACAGTGCTCATAACACGAAGATTGCCGGTTCGATCCCCACATGGGCCACTGAGATGTGCCCTCCATAGCTATTGGGTTGTCAGAAAAGTCATGATGTATTTTTTCTGTTTTTCGTTGCAAAAATGCATCATGACTTTTCCGACAACCCAATAGATTGTAACAACTACTTGACTTGGACTTGATGGGTCCTGGAAAAACACACTGTTTCCCAATTAAAAAAAAATGCTACGAAGCAGCACAAAGGGAAAGGTAAGTTACAGCAATTGATTGCGGAAGTGGGGTCTTTTTCTACTCGGCATTTTGTGAACCTTGCCATTTAATGTCGGCCTTGGTTAGTTCATTAAAAAAAATCCTTTTTATTTTCAAATGATTCTAGATTTATAGAGAAGTTGCAAAGATGATACTACCCTCGTCCAGCTTCTGATGCTAGCATCTCCCGTTGCCATAGTGCATTTGTCAAAGCTAAGAAATGAACATTGGCACAGTACCATTAACTAAACTACAGACTTCCGGGCTTCACCAGGTCTTCCACAAATGTCTTCTGTCTGCTCCAGGACCTCATCCGAGATACCACCTCATTTAGGGCATCGCATTTTTACCAGCTGCACTGATCCCACAGGATGTACCCACAGACATTGGGAGTTTCTAGTCTCACAGCTGGACAGCGCTGCATGAACACAGCTGAGGACGCAGCAGGGAAAACGGACAGAACAGGACTCGTACTGCCAGGGCCCCAGAGGCCTCCAGTTCCTGATCACAGAGCTCAGAGGATGTGACACTCACACCCAGCCCTCCTGACTTTCAGCCAGGTCCCGCCGGCTGGAGGCTACCTCAGCCCTCCCTACCCTCTAGAGCTCCCCATGGCATGCGAACGTGTACGTGTGGGCGTGTGCACACGCATGCGTGTACCACAAAGGGGTCGCTCACCCTCCTCCACGTAGTCAATGGTGGAGAGGTGCTGGATGCGGCTGCACACCACGCTGCTCTGCCTCCGCAGCTGGGGACGCTGAGTGGGCGGTGGAGAGGAGCCCGGGGCAGAAGCGGGGCCAGACAGGCTCTCCTGGGGGGCGGCGGATTCCGCTGCCTGGTTCAGCTCGATGCAGTACTCGATGAGGCTGCTCATCAGTTCAGCCTGGGGAGCAGAGGGGCCAGAGTCAGGCCTGGAGGGTGAACCTCAACTTGGGCCCACCTTTCTCTGTGTCTCCATGCACCCCCCCACATCCCCCACCCGCAAGCCCCCTGCAGAGGGCCAGGCATCCCCTGCCCTCTCAGGTGGAGGAGGCAGACGAGGAAACAAACACCATTTACACAAGAAAGGAAGTGGGGGGATGGCGGAGGCCTACCATCTGGGGTGACTTTAGAGGTCAGTCCCCTAGATGAGTAGGGGTGCTGAGTCTGGAAGGTAGGGTGGGAAAGAAAGAGCATTTTAGTTAGAACTAGAAGGCACATGTAGAGAAGGCAGTGGGCTGGAGTCAGGCAGGGCAAGCAGCTCAGCAGCTATGGAGAGGGTGAGGAAGGGAGGACGAGGCCCAGGCAGGGCTTTCTGGGCTGAAGGAACTGTATGAATGTCGGCTGAGAGAAAACCCTGCAGGGCCAGAGGACAGGAAGGCGGTAGTGAAGTCACGGGGTGGGCGTGGGGGTGGCTCCTTGAGCACATTCTTCAAAAGCGTTGCCTTTTCAACAAATTTGAAATAGAATACGTGTTGCTATAAAAGGTGAAGTGACCAGATGTCAGTGGACACAATCTGGATGGACACCATAGGATGGGGACATCAGGGGGCCGACAGATCCACAGACAGAAAGCTGTTGGCGGGTGGTGCCCTTTTGGCAACAAATATTTATTGGGTGCCTACCAGGCGCTGCTGGAGGCAGGAGGCAGTGGGACACAGCAGGGAACAGGCAGACAGAGTGCCTGCCTTGTGCTCCCAAGAAGAGAACCCACTGTGGGAGCAAACTCAGAGGCCAAGGGTGTGGCCCCAAGATGACAGAGATGTGATCCGGTCCATGCCCACCCACAGTGCAGCCCAAGACTTCTCTAAAACAACTCAACCCACCCTGGGCCCAAACCCTGCATGGGCCCAGAAGGAAGAGCCAGCATCCTGTTCTCCACGTCTGCTGCCTTTTCTCCACCAAGGGAGAGTGGGCAGTGGGCTGGCGAGGAGGTGGGCAGCTAGTAGGGACAGAGGGCCCTGCGTTGCAAGAACAATAGGGATGCCCTCTAAGTTCCTCTAAAGCAGCGTGATGGTTCTGAGATTCAGGGAGCCTGCCATTAAAACTTAGCCTCATTCAATGCAATTTAACATCCATTCAAGATAAAACTCAGCAAAGTAGGAATATAGCAGGGCGTTTCCTCAACCTGTTGAAGGGCAGCTATAAAAAATCCACAGCTAACATCGCAAGTATTGAGAGCAAGACTGAACGCTTTCCCCCTAAGGTCAAGAGCAAGTCAAGGATGTCTGCGTCCACCAACGCAGAACGGTACTGCAGGCCCGAGTGACTGCTGTCAGGCAAGACGAGAGCAGTGCAGACTGGAGAGTCAGACACACCCGTCCTTAGTCACAGACAACATGACTGTCAACAGAGAACACTCCCAAAGAATCTGCAAAAAAGCTACTAAAACTAGTGAATGAGTTTAACAAAGTTGCAGGATAAAAGGACATGTGGATAATAAAAGAAACTGTATTTCTACATGCCACAGTGAACTGGAAATTGAAGTTAAAATCATAACCCCTATGGTACCATGAAAAAAAAGAAAAGAGGGAGGGAGGAAGGGAGGGGAAGGAAGGAAGGAAGGAAGAGCAGGAGGGAGAGGAAGAAAGGGAGGGCAAGAAGGAGGAACAGAGAGAAAGACAGACTGACTTAGGGATAAAAGATGTACAAGACTTGTATGCTGAAAACTATGAAATGTTAGTGAAAGAAATAAAAAACCAAAAAATGGAGATATACAAATAAATGGACTGGATGACTTAAAACAATGTCTTCCAAAGACAATATTAATAAAATGAAAATACAAGTCACAGACAGAAAGAATGCATTTGCAAAACACACACCTGATACGGGATTGGTATGCAGAATGTACAATGAACTCTCACAACTCAATAAGAAAACAAATAGCTCAAATAAAAAAAGGACAAATAATCTGAACAGACAATCCATCAAACGAGATATGTGGATAGCAAGTAAATACATGAAAAGATGATCAACGTCATTAGTCATTAGGAGAATGCAAATTAAAACCACAATGACATATCACTATTATATAGTTATTAGGGCAGCAAACAAAACAAAAACTGACAGTACCAAATGCTGAGCAAGGAGGCAAAGCAACTGGAACTGGAGACACTGCTGGTGGGAACACAAAATAGTACAGTCACTTTGGAGAACAGTCTGATGGTGTCTAGGAAAGTCAACCATAAGTGTAGTTATCATACAATCCAGCAATCCACTCCTAGGGGTTTATACAAGAGAAATGAAGACAGGGGCCCCCACAAAAGCCCCAAACCAGAAACAATCCAAACATCCAAACGAGCTACCACACAATAGGTACAGCCACACAATACAAATCAACAGTAAAAAAACAAATCGATATGCCACACAATATTATTGGATGGAATCTCAAAAGCATGAAGCTGACTTAGTGAGAGAAGCCAGTCTCAAAAAGCTGCATGCCGTGTACATGCTGGAGGGCCGTACCACAATGTTTTTTATCAATTCACCAGCTGATGGATATCTGTGGTGTTCCCATTCTTTGATTACAAACGAAGCTGCAAGGAACATTCCAGTACAGGGCTTTGTGTGGACCCACGTCTTCACTTCTCTTGGGTAAATGTGTAGGCATTGTATTACATGATAAACGTGTTTCTATGACTTTCTGGAGAAAGCAAAACTCTAGGGTTAGGTAAGGGGAGGTGTCAAATAGCAGGAGAAAAGACGAGTCTAAAATAAGAAGACGCATGTACGAAACAATTTAAAAAAGGCAACTCCAAAGAAAAATTGGTGCAAGACTTCAACAGAGACCATCCAGATGGTGAATAAGACATAAAAGGTGCTCAAACTCATCGGTGTGTGTGGGGGGGGCTGCCAATTAAAACCATAAGGAGATCTGGGGGTGATGGAAATAAATGCCCATAAAAAATGGGCAAATGATGTGAACTGACATTTCACCTCTAGGAAGATGGATAAAAAGCGAATCAGCTGCTCCACAGCTTGACTGTGGTTATAAGGGTGTGGGAATTTGTCAAAACTCACTCATAAAATGGGTGTACTTTATTGGAAGTTATACCTCAACAAAGCTGACTACAAAATAAACAAAATGGTTAGGAGATACCACTGCTCATTCACCCGAGTGTCAAAAACAGAAAAGAATGACAGTGCTAGGTCTACCGCCGGGGAGTGCAAACTGGTACAGCTGCTTTGGGCAGCTGCAGTGTCGTCTAAGCGGAGCTTGTGCCCACCTGTGAGCCAGCCCCGGCCCTCCGGGTGTGAACCCAGATATTCGCACAAAGGCCACGCACAACAGTGGACACAACAGCACCATCTGCAACAGTTGCAAGCTGGAAACCCAAGTGTCCATCAGCAACAGAAAGGCTGGAGAAGTCAAGGCTGGTAAATTCAAATGCTGAACAGCAGAGCGCATCGTGGAAGGTCAAGCCCCTGCTCCGCGCAGCAAGAGTGGAGCTCCCGGACTCAGCGCTGAGCGCAAGAAACCAGACACGGAAGAACACACTGTGGGATCTCACCGCTAGAAAGTTCGAAAACAGGCAGAAAGACTCTGGGCTGATACAAGTCAGGATGGGGGCCCACACTTAGGATCTGGGCCCTTTTCTGCATGTGTATTATAATTCCAGAAAACTGACTTTAAAAAGCGGTCTAAACTAATGATGTCAAAATTATGAAGTCATCAGCATCAAGATGAAGCCAGTCGAGTATTCAGAGCCGTGAGAGGAGAGCTTGCGGACATTAGGGCAGGGAGAGAAGTACCTCAAGAGGCCGGGGGAAGGAGGGCCAGCAAGGAAGACAGGAGAGGCCAGGGGAGCCACCGCGGGGGACGAGCGCCTGGTCAGGCTGCGACAGAGACGGAGGACACATATCTGTGCACCGGGGGCGGCACAGCAGAGGCTGCTGGGCTTGGAGCAGGGGAGGGCGGACGGGCCGTGAAGGGGTGAGGCACAAAGCAGACAGCAGTGTGGCAACGGAGGGTCTAGGGCCCCAGGTGGTGGCAGGAGGACACGTGTGCGCTCAGAGATGGGAGTCCCTGGAGCATGTCCACGTACAGAGAGAAGTGAGGAATACAGTTCTGAATGGGCCCTGTGGGAGGGAGGCAGCCTCTGCCATGATGAAGGGGGAGGAGACGGGGCAGGAAGACCCAGTGCTGAATGAACCCACCACCCGCTGGAGAGTAAAACAGGCTGCAGAAGGACAGAGGGGCCTTAACCCTACCATGTCTGCTCCTCATCTGAGAGCAGCCAACTGGAGGACAGGGAGCCGGTGTGGGCTGGTCGCACAGCGCTGGGAAGCCCTCAACTAACAGCCACTCCCACTGCGGGCAAGGCCACCGCGATGAGGACTCACCAGGGTGGCTCCAGGTCAGCAGGCCCTGAGCCAGCAAGCCTGGAGCCTTCAGTCGTCCGGGACCCACTGAGCCCAGCCTCCCCGCCCCTCCCCCCACCCCCGGTGTAGGCGACACCCCACTACCTGCTTGGAGTAGACCTTGAGGAGCTTGTTGACCGGTGTGCCCTCGTTGTTCCCGTCGAACTCCAGCCACAGGACAGACTCCTCCTCCTCGGGGGAGGTGTGGTCCCACGACAGCTCCTGGAAGCGCAGGCCCAGCAGGACGTGCTGGCCGGCGGGAGACACACAGCTAGGACACCCCTGGGCAGAGACCTACTCCCCACCTCACCCTGCTTAGGTGCCACCAGGAGGGGCTGAGTCTCAATTCGTGAGAGTTTCTCTAAGGAAAGGAGTCCCTGTTTTCATCAGACCCTCGAAGGGGGCTGGAGTCCAGGGGGGATAAGGAACCCTAACCCACAGCACTTGTCGCCAGCAGGTCAGGGCCCTGACAGCTGGAGCAGTCAGGTGGGGAGGGGAGACCTTTCCCAGGCCCAGCTGGGCCCAGGCAAGTTGGGGCACTGATGCCCTGGGATCCCTCTCTGGGCACAACCAGAGGTCACTCAAAACTGTTCTGCTGGCTTGGGAGGCATCCCTGTGCAGGGCAGCTGCAGACACCTCCTTCAACACGGGCCACCAGGAGACAGGCAGCGGCAAATGCAGGGAGAAGCGGGACTCCGCCAGGAGGGCTCCTGGAAAACCAGCAGCTGTGGTCTCCAGCCACTCGCCGGGCAGGAGAGTCGGGCCCTGCCAGTCTCTCCAGTCAGGTGTTAATCCCAGCCGCAGCCCCCTGCCCAGCACACTGGGCAGAAAAGCCCCCAGGATGACAGCAAGAGCCCCAGGGACATCCAAGGGAGGGAGGGGCCCTCTCAGACAGGCCACCCACACTGCCCCCAAGCCAACCACAGGCCCAGGGGAACCAGGAAGGCCTGGGTCAGGACCCCGCTCCCTTCATCGCCGAGACCGCCCCAGGAGAAGCTGGAGGTACCTTCTCCCTGCTGTCAATGACATGTACGCCCTCTAGATTGATGGCCACAGTCACTGGCTTTCGTCCACTCCTGTGCAAAAAGCCCTGGGCCGGCTTATCAACCTCACCGTGGAAGAAGGCGCACCTGTGGAGGGGAGCTGGTGTCAGCCTGTTCCCTCCAAGACCAAGAATAGAGGCCCAGGGTCTCAGGTCACCCACCAGCAGATGCTCTGGCCAGGCACTGCCCGGGTACCTAAGAAGCTTAGCTGTTTGGGTGACTGAAGGTTAAATGAAAACCCACCCCAGGGGAGGGAGAAACCGAGGGGGGTGAGATGGAGGCTTCTTGGGGATGGTGGCATCTAAGCTGGTTGTGTAGGACAGGAAGGTTTGACCAGACAGGAGGAGGAACTAACTGGGTGGCAGAGAAGGGGGCACCACAGGCAGAGGGAAGAGCGTGAACCAGGTGTGGACAGAGCAAGTGAGGTTCAGGAAACAGCCAGGAGCCCAAGGACTCAGAAGTTGAGGCTGCTGGAGGTGGCCAGGCCACAGGGCTGAGACAGCCCCACTGCCTACTGTCCACCAGCCCAAGACCCTTCAGCAGCAGAGTGGGATAAAGGCTACACCTGCGTGAGGCCCACGAGGGTGCAGGAGCTGCCCAGGGAGGCAGCTCCGGGGCTTGGCACCAAGAAGGGGAAAGGGTGCAGTGGCCTTAGGACACCAACCCACTGAGCTGTCACCTCCTCCCTGCTGTCTGGCCAGCTCCTCTCCCCTCCTATGGCTGCTCCAGACTCTTGTCCCTTGGCCCTGTCGAAGCCAGAGCCCTAGTTAACCCTGCTCTCTGGCTGCCTGCACCCCACACAACAGGACGGGACACAGCCACGTTCAATTCCTGCGAGCAGCCTGGATTGCTGCCCTGCAGTCCCACGCCTGTCCCCACTCCTGTCTGCACAATCAGTTGATGGCTGGGACTCCTACTTTACTGAGGAAACGGAAGCAACCAAAAGAGGGGCCACTCGGGGCCAGCCGAGTGGCTCAGTTGGTTAAGAGCGTGCCCAAGAGTGCGAGCGCTGAGCAACAGGGTCGCTGGTTCGATTCCCACATGAGCCAGTGACACTGTGCCCGAGCTGAGCTGCCGCTGAGCTGCCAACAGGTGGCAGAATGGCTCAGCTGGTGAGAGCACGTGCACCTAACAAGGTTGCTGGTTTGAATGGTGGGCTACGTCCGACACCTGCAACTAAGATTGAACTCGGCACCTTGAGCTGAGCTGGCGCCTGGCTGGCTCAGGGGATAGAGCATGTGCTCTTAACAACAAGGCTGCTGGTTCGACTCCCACATGGGATGGTGGCTACGCCCACCTGCAACTACGACTGAACTCGGGACCTTGAGCTGAGCTGCCACCCAGATGGCTCAGTGGATAGAGCTTGCGCTCTTAACAATGAGGCTGCTGGTTCGACTCCTGCATGGGATGGTGGCTATGCCCACCCACAACCAATAAAACACAACACCTTGAGCTGAGCAGAGCGACTGGACTTGGAACTGGGCTTGCTGAGCCCTCCACAACTAAGATTGAAGGACACCAACTTGGCTGTTCCCCTTCCCCAGGGCTGTGGCTGCTCACCCGTAAAAGGGCAGCTCGTGGCACTTGAAGAGGTAGGCGCGGTAGTGGGTCCTCAGGGAGGCCTCCCGCTCACTGTCACTGCTGACCACTTCCTTCACCTTGCGGTAGGCGTTGAGCAGGCCCTGCTCGTCTGTCCCAGCCTTGGCTGCCCGGCCCCGAAGGGCAGCAAAGAGCCGGTGGCCCCGCTTACACAGGTGGGCAGGGAGGAAGGAGTCCAGCTTCTCCCTATGGAGCAAGGAAGATAGGTGTCCGGCCTGAGGGACTCTGTGGCTGGGGGCTGGCCAGAGGTGCCAATGTCCTCAGGGTCCGGGCATGCTCACGGGGGAAGGCAGGGGAACTCTGGACACAGCCCGCCAGAGATCCCACTACGGCCATCCCAGCAGCAGGCCAGGTGGGTGAGAGGCCTGAAGGAAAGGTTGGGAGATGCGGGGAGAGAAGAGCCAAAACCAGGCCCGCCCCAGAACCAGGCTGTGGCTGGAGGGTTTCAGAGCAACCTCTGTGTCACCGAGCCAGGGAGGTTTGGATTTCTGAAGTAGTGGGACTTTTACATTAAAAAATGGTGCAAGTGGGGCTGGCTGAGTGTCGCGTTGGTGAAGAGTTGGCTTGGGACGCCAACTCTGAGCAGCAGGGCCCAGGGTTCGGATCCCACATTAGGACCAGTAACGTTGTACCCTCTACAGCTAAGATGGTGAACAACAGCTCGACCTAGAGTTGGGCTGCTGTTGAGTCGCTGGCTACGGCATAGGCTGCAGTGAAGCTGCAGTGGGCTGCCATAAACTACTGTGAGTGGCCGGCAGCCGGCGTGAGTGGCCAGCAGCTGGCATGAGCTGCCAAGAGCTGCCATGAGCAACCGCCTAGTGGCCGGCGATCGATCCGCCTCAGCTGGGAAGAGCGCAATGATAATACCAACATGGGCCAGTGAAGTGACGTCCTCCACAACTACACTGAAGAACAAAAGGACAGCAACCTGTCTGTTCCCCTTCCCCGATTCCCCAATAAAATCTTAAAAAAAAAAAAAGGTGCAAGCGACCCAGAGCTATCTATGTTTTGTTCTGCCAAATAGGGATGTATAAAAGCACCAACCCCCAATGCATTGGCACAGGTTCATGAAGAAAAGGGCATTTTCAATTGCACATACGCAGCGCGGGCAAGACCCTGGTGTGACTACACTGTCCTTCTCATCCTGTGTAGCCCATTGTTATGTGGGCCATGTCCTGGCCGTTCCAGATAAGCCACAGCTGGACCTGAGTCTTTCAGCATGAGTGCCCTTGCAAAGCCTTGGCTTCTCCGCACATAAAATAACACTGATGCCTACTTGTACGGAAGGGCGCTGGCATGTGCCTGGCCTGCAACTGGTGCAGAGTAAATATCACTGCAGTTGTCCCTGCTGGGCCCAACTGCAGGGCGGCATGAGAAGGGGTCTCCAGGGAGCTGCCCACACTTCCCAGGGCTGCCGTGGGCATTTTCATCATTTGTCTCCCCACAAAGTCCCTGACTATGACTGCAGTTAAACAAGCCCAGCTCCCTCCTGACCTCAAATGGAGGCTGTACTCCAGCCTCATGCACATGTGGGGCTCCTTGGGCTGGGGGCTCTGCTTGTGGATGTCACTTCACCCAAGTCTCCCACTTTTCAGGCCCCTGAGCCCAGGGCAGATGAGGAAAAGGTGGCTCAGAGGGGTTGGATGATTCGTGACTAAGGCGACCTGACTCCAGGACCTTGCACGACCTAAGAGCACTTGTAAGGAGGATCCTGGGGCAACCCTCCCCACCCTGCACCCCTGTCTCAGGTCATGCTGTCACCTCAGGGTGCAAGCAGTGGGCTGGCCAGGCTGGTAGGGCCCAAGCTGCACACGGCACACCAGGGCGCCCAGGGCCTCGCAGTCCTCCAGGTCACATGGGTACCGTGCAGCCAGCACGTTGCCCTTGGCCTCCTCATAGAGCAGACGCAGGACCTCCTCGTCATGGATCTGTGTGGCAGGAAAAGGCTGCTCAGCTGGCTCACGGCACCCGTGTCCACGGGTCTAGGGACAGGGAGGCTAGACACAGGGCACCCACCCTGGGTGGTGCTGCCTGGGGCTCGCTGTCTTACCTGGAGCTCCCGCCGCTTTGGGAAAAACACGTTCCTTCGGAACTGCAGGGAAGGCTCATCTGGGGGAAGAGGTGGGGGTCACTGCTTGGCCACCCCACCCAGCCCTGCCCAGCTCTCCCGACTGGCCCAGTCCCCAGTCCTCCGGCTCATGCAGCGTAACTGAGAATACCCAAGGGCTGTCCAGGGCGTGGAGTGCGTGGCTTATCTCAATATGCTCACTGCTTCCCCCCGTGCACCATCTCCTGGCCTCCTCCCAGGGACCCCAACCTCTCCTGCCAGGAGAGGCTGATGGAGTCTGGGGGAGATGCTGGTCCTGCCACTCAGCCAAGGCAGCTCCACCTGCCACCGGAGACCTGGCCGGGCTGGGAGTCAGTGCTCCAGACCCAGGTGGGCCGAGACGTGGACGCGCGGTAACACACTGACCTGTGGCCACATCATCGTCCGGGGCATCGGTGAAGCGCAGCAGCAGTTCCGGCCACTGGCGGCCCAGCTTGTAGGGCTGGTGCTTGGGCTTCAGCTGCACCTCTGTAGGACAGGAGGGGAAGCGGCTCATGTGACAACTGTCACCAGCCACCAACAGCAACATGGTGGCAGTCATGGCCAATACCAACTGAGTGGGTACACACACACTCTGCAATGCCCCATCCTCATTTCACCCAGAAAAAATGGGGCTCAGAGATGTTGTTTGTCCAAATTTACACAGCAGGTGAGGGGGGTCAGGCTCAGGCACAGCCAGCCTCTGACTGTTCTCTACAGTGCCCAGGGTGGGCTGGAGCCGAGAGGCTGTGGCAGAGGGACGGTGCGGGGAGAGGGAGGGGAACAGATGGAGCCAGCACTGTCTTAGGAAGCAGAGCCCGAAGCTGGTAGCTGAGGGGCTGCCCTCCCCATCCCTTGCCAGCCCCCACCTCCAGCATCTCCCCTGGGAGCTCCAGCTGACCTTCCACCCCGCAAGCTCCTGGCCTCCATGGCCCCCAGGCACCATGCATCATGCCATCCGGCTCCCCACCTCACTCCTGTCTCTTGCTCCCTCCCACTCGCTCCTGCTACTCCAGCTTTCTTCAATCATTTGAACATTCCCAGCCTGTTTGTGCCTTGGGGTGTTTGCACTTGCTGTTCCTCCTGCCTCAGACACCCTTCCCCCACATCGTCACATGGCTGGTTGGCTCCGGTAGCAAGTCAAGTGTCACCTTCCCTAGACTCTTAACTAAGGCTGCCCCTCCCTGCCACCTATCACACCAACTGAACCCCATTTGGTTGCCTTCACAGTGGTTACCACTATCTGACATGACCTCACTGTGCCCCCACTAACCAGTGAGTGCCACGTGGGCAGGAGCGCCTCTGTCCGGTTCACTGCTGTACCCCTGGCCCGCCATGCACCCTCACCATGGGTGGACCTCTCAACTCCAGACTGTCAGCTGGCCCCAGGGTTCAACATCCTGGACAGGAATGACAAAACAGTGTCATCTCATGCCCCGGAGCCCCATGGCTTTTGAGAAGTCTGAGGCCATTTCCAAGACCATCTGGTGATGAATAAGGATGGCTGTCGGGGTACAGGTAGGGCAATATACACGCCATCAACTAGTTACCCCTGCCTTCTAAACGCCCTGCTGACCCTCATCCCCCACTTCACTGCTGCCACCAGAGGGCCAGGGGCCTCGTCCGGCCAGCCTGATGCCAATGGTCCTCGTCTCTGTTCTTTGGGCTTCCATCTGGACCCTGACCCTCACCGAGCACAGCAGCCACAGCCTCCAAACTGGCCTCCCTCCCGTGTACAGCCTCTTCCACTCACCCCTACACTCAGCTTCTTCACCCCTGCACTCAGCTTCTTCACAGCCCTTTCTTCTCCCACCCGTCTCTGAGCCACGGCCCTCATTTCCAACCTAGATCCTTAGCCACACCTGTCTGTAACCACTGCTGCCCTACCAAGCCCTAGGAGAGGAAGGTGCCAAGTGCAGCAGTGTCCTCTCCCCTCCCTCCAGGAAGGGCTCCCTCATCAACCCCACCCCCTCGGTGGCTCGACGGGGTCCTCCAAGCACCTGCTCAATCTGGACATTCACTGAAGCCCGAAGAGGGACAGTGCCTGCCTGAGGCCACCAGAGTTAGTGGCTAAGCCGAAAGAGCTCCACCTGCCAAGCCCCCTGCCCCACACTTGAGACTGCGAGTTCTGAGGGCAGGAACACTTTCGATACTGCTCCCTACTGTATCCCCAGCAACTAGACCACTGCCCGGAACAAGCAGGGGGCTCCGCACATACTCACTTGTGCGATGAAGGAGGCAGCTGACTAGCTGGGACCCCTGGACACGCCGGGGGAGGGGAGACCTGGGGCAAGAATGCCCTTCCTTCCGCCCAGCCCTAACCAGCCTTAAGCCCCAAGCCCCAGCAGCTCAAAGGATTTTCATTAACAGAATGGGATGACGCTGACCCTGTCGTCCCACACACTTCCAGATGGGGCCTTCCTGCCTGGTCACCACACGAGAGTGACAGTCCCTGGAGCCCCGTTGCATGCAGACTGACGATAGCATTGAGAAGGCCAAGCCCTTCCTAACATCCAGCTTGAGAGTGGACCAGTAGACAGCACCCCCTCTCTGCCTCACAGCCCTGGGGCAACTGTCAGTACTTCACCCATTCAGTGGGTTGGGGGGCGCTAAGGGTGCTGAGGGGCCCGAGTCAAAGCTGAAGTGCCCTTTCGGCTTTCCTGAACCCAGCCTGGGAACAAACTGACTTTGTGCTGGGGCCTCAGCCACCCTCCTCCTGAATGGGGCAGGGCCCCAGGGCGACCAGGTCGGCAGGGCCACACAGGCAGCCCATTCACGTTCTTGAGGGGGGAGCAGGCATGTGATGAGGAGGGAGCGGGGGCGAAGAAGGCGGGAGGAAACAAGCTGTCCAGCGGCAGGGACAGCAAGCCTGGCAGGGCCACATGGAGCTGCCACCCCCAGTTTTTCAAAGACACCAGTCAAGGGGCCCACAGTCCTGATGGACAGCCTGGAGGGTGAAGGAGGGGCAGCTGAGCTGGGTGGGGAGCAGCCAGAGGAGACTGGTCGGCAGGAAGAGGCAGGAAGAGGGTGGGCGAGCGCAGCAGCTGGGCAGGAAGTTCCAACTGGCGGGAGGGGGGTTGGTGGGGACAGGCACTCCCTCTCCCATCAAGCCAGCTGGTATCCTCCCTCCAGGGTAGAGGCACAAACCCAGATCACTAGGGGTCCCAGGGACCAGCCATCTCCTTCCTGCCCCTGCTCCTCTACAAGGAAGGAGAAAGTTTACGCTCATAAAACATGTCTGGCTCTGGCACCGGTTGGGGCATCCTCGCCCCTGACCCCGCCTCCCTGTTCAAGCCAGCAGTCTGGAGGCCCAATGCAGAGGCCCCAGGAAGCTCCCAGCCCGCCCAGTCCCCGGCATGAGGGGCTGGAGAGCCACCAGCCCCACTCCTGCTCCATCCCTGCCTTGGGATCTCAGCCTGAACGGGCAGGACCTGGAAGGTCGAAGGCCAGAAACCAGGCAGGGCTGGAGGCCCCCTTGCAGAGCAGTTGGGTTCCCACTCATCCTGCCCTCCCCACCCTCAGGAAAAGCCTCATCTTCAGGAGTGGCTGCTTCCTGGGCTGGGTCCCATCTTCCTCCCTACTCTCAAGGAGCAGAATGCAGTTCAGAGGCCAGCTGGGGGCCACCCTGGCTTCTGTTCTGATCTCAGTCCTACCACTCATTGGTCCTACCACTCCAAACCTCAATTTCGTCACCTACAAGACAGGGCTGGGCCATGAGGATACGGAGAAATTCTGGTCACAAAATGCCAGCTCAGGCTGTGGCACAGACCATGGGCTCATTGTCTGCAGGTCCCTTCCCTCCCTGTCCCCCAGTCCTGCTCCTCCTGATGCCCCAGGCTCCTTACTGCTAAGGTTGATGGGCAGGCTCAGCTTCTCCTCTGCCACCAGCAGAAAGAAAGGAGGTGGGGGCACGGGAGTCAGGAGTCCTCTTAGGGCTCTGGGTCCTCAAAAGTGTGAACAGCTCCAGGGCACACACAAGTCCCACCCTCCCCTGGTGTACAGCGGCCACAGGCTCTGGAAGCTGCGCCTCCTCCTCCTCACTGGTCAGCACCCTTCCCGCCTGGGCTTCTCAGGAACAAGCCTTACCCAGCAGAGGGGAGACAAGCCAGAGCGCGAAGGCATCCAGGGCGCTATCTGGGAGCTGCAGGACCTCCCGGATGGCACGGTGCAGCTCGTGGGCACTCAGGGATGGCAGGTTCTCCACAGCCAGGGGTACCACCGTGTCATCCGCTAGATATACCAGCACGTCAGCTGCTGCAATGGAAGCCAGGCAGGGTCAGCTGGGCTCACTGCCCAGGCACCCCTGCTGGGGCTGGAGCCCCCACACTATACCCCTTGAGGTAACCAAGGCTACATTCCAGAGGCAGAGCCCCAGCATTCCCAAAGGACACTGGGAAGAGTGCCACCTGTTAGGACTTACTCGAAACCCTCAAACAACCCATCAACCCTAACCCAGGGACCAGCCTAGCCCCACCCAAACCCCCAAAGGTACAAATTAAGGCTGGCCACTGCACACTCCCCTAGCAGTCCCAGGGGTTCTGCTGTGCTTCCTTTCTGAAGAACATTCCACGGGGGGACAGAGGCAGAGAGGCTGAACCCACCGTAAGGTTACAGCAATCAGTGTATCAGGCTGGGAGAGGGGAGAGGGGGTGACCCACTGCCATCTTTAGGCAAGTTGCTGTCTCTCTCTGGCCCTGGCTAAGATGGGAACTGAGGGTTCAAGTCCACCCCAGGGTAAATCAAGTTCCAGGGCTCCGCTTCCTTAGGACTTTTCAAGCCTCAGGACTCAATACCAACCATGGTCTGTCAGGACAGTCTTAAATAGGCCAGGGAAAGTACATAAGGCATTCCCTTATGAAAACCTATGGGATTCCTATTTGGAGCCCAGAGCCAAAGGGATACCTTTGGAAGAGCAACCAGATTCAAATGTCCACCCTGGCATTGCAGGTACTGTAAAGGGGCACTGAGCTTAGAGGCCAATACACTCGGGTTCCAATCCTCGCCTGGCTCCCAGCTAGCTGGCGGACCTCAGCAAATCAGTGTGCGTATCAGCTGCCTCTCCTACAAAACAGGGCTGATACCCCTCTCTTAAAGAGTGGCTGTGAGTTAAATGAGGTGAAGCCGGTGAAAGGCAAGGGCAGTTTATCATTAATACAAGTGAAGATGCTTTTTGGATCCCCAGTCTGTTCCCCAACAGCTACTTCCTTGACAGATCATAAAATAATCACCAGGAGGCTGAGATTTGAACCCACTTTTCAGCAGGGAAAATCAAGGCACTGAAAGCTACAGTATCCTGTGACTTAAACTCTCCAGGGCCCAATTTCCTCCCCATAAAATGAAGGTAACAATCCCTGCTTTCAAAAAGCTGTTTGTGAGAAAGAAAGTCAACAAAGAAAGTGAATGTGTCACTTTTCATTCATGAGATTTCTTCTGAATTTCACAGCTACGTGCGACATGCTCATTTTATAGATGAGGAAAGGAAGATTTAAGAAGAATATCCAACTTAGCTAGTAGCCTAGTGACAGAGCCCTGGTCCTCTGACTTCCGTCACTTTTCCATACCTCAACATACCTTATTTGTCAATTAACATGTACGATTCTCTTTAATGAACGAAATGACAAGCCAGGGCCACTTCCCCAGGGCTGGGGCTCCAGGAGGGTATAGTGGGGAGAAGACGGGGATAAGGACCCACCTCGGGCTCCCACGGAGGACACGCTGCTTCGATGGGACCGCTCAGCGGGCTGCTCAGTGCTACCTTCTGTCCCGTCCATCTGCAGAGGGAAAGAGAAAGAGCAGTTACTGGGGAGACCAGGGATGGAGGGTTGGGGAGCCCAAGCTCTCATTGAGGAAGGGAGGGGTTCCGAGGTGATCTGTGAAAGTTAACAACGGTGGCTAATGGCACTGATGTTCAGACTAATGCGGTGAGGGTGGAAGGGTGTCCTCAGTCAACTCGAGGTCATGGGAGGGGTCAGGAGCGGGTTCGAAGCCCAGCTAGCCGGGATGCCCAGGCAGGGCACGGAGCAACGCCGTTGGGGCGGGGGCCCGCGCACAGAGTAGCAGCGCTCTCACCTCGCAGGGACGCAGCGGCCGCCGCCTCAGCCCAGGGTGCTGCCCTGACTGCGACCCCCAACTCCAGCTCGGGCTCTGCCGCGGGCCGGGACCTCGGTTCCCGCTCGGACCTCGGCTCCCGCTCGGGGTCCAGCTCCCGCTCGGGGTCCAGCTCCCGCTCGGGGTCCAGCTCCCGCTCGGGGTCCAGCTCCCGAGGTTGCGACACGGAAGCAGGGGAGGAGGAAACGCAGGGCGAAGGGCCCCGCCTCCCCGACCCGCGGGAGCCAATCCGAGCCCGGGGCTGCCGCGCACGCTCCCTGCTCTGAGTCCGCGCGCTCACGCCCCCCGACCGCGGACCCGCGCATGCCCGGTCAAGCTACATGCCTCTCTTGCTCTGGGATGGCAGCGCTGTGAGCTAGCCTGGCCATCAACCCAAGTGACCAAGGGCGAGTGACCCCCCACACCGATGGCCCGTAACAGTTTGTGGAAGATTCAAGGCAACCAGGCATCCGGGCGCTAGCTCTGGCACTCACATGAGACTTTGGGCTGGTCCCCTTACCTGTAAAAGAGAGACACTTCCTGGGACAGGTACGGGATCTACACTGCACTGGGAATTGGGAAAAGGTGCCGCAGGCAGCGGCTTGTACTGCAGCGCCCCTGGGGTGTGAGGGGTGATGGATGGGCCATTCTTTGTGGTCAGGAGACTGGGTCTCTGTCCTGACTTATCCTGGACAAGCCCCTTCCCCTCCTGGCCTGTTTCCTTATCTAAAATTAGGAGGTTGGACTCCATGACCTCCAAGGACCCTCATTATATGCGATACCCAGGCTGGACACACTTGTTTTTTCAGGGAGCAGTCACATGAGCCCTTGCTATTGTAGACACGCAGCCTCAAAGACCTTGAGCCGTTCCCAGACTGGGAAGCGACATTGGGTGGGGCCTAGAAGAGGCAGGTGTGAAACCACCTATCCCCAGGGTCACGTCACCAACATGTCCTGGCAACAACAGCATATGTGTACCTGAGGTGTGGATCTCAGGGAGAAAAACAGGTCCATGGGATGCCTACCTGAGCTTAAGGAACCAGAGGTTGTTCCAAGTGACAACAATGAACTCGGTGATCAGCAGGAACAGGGAAGTGGGCTCACCCTGCCCTGATTCCCAGCGTTGGAAGGCAGCTCCAGCTTCTTTCTGATCCAGTCCAAGTTTCCTCTGTGAATTTGAAACAGCTTAGCCTGCCTTCCAGGACCCCATTCCGCCCCTGCCCCCCGCCCATATTGAGACCATTACAACATGTCTTCCTTATCAGCATGACCTGAGAACTCAAGGAAGTCCAGATGTGAGCCAGAGAGGAATGTGCAGTTGGAGCAGGCATCTCCCTCCTGGTTCTCAGCTCAGGGACCCTCAGACCAGGACACAATGGCTCAGTGGCCTCCTTAAACCCACTGGAGTGCAGTGGGAACATAGTTCAGTGTTGTTGAGTAGTTATTGGATGGGGAGCCTGGGCTAGGGTGGGGGATGGAGACCTGGGTGAGACACAGTTTAATTGGGGAGTGGAGGGAGAGAGAACCCCAGGAGTAATTCATGTTTAAAACTACATAAGAGCTGGCCAAGTGGCTCATTGGTTAAGAGTTGGCTTGGGAGCACAGGCTCTGAGCAGCAGGGCCGCCGGTTCGGATCCCACATGGGCCAGTGACGCTGCGCCCCCTACAGCTAAGATTGTGAACAACAGCTCCACCTGGAGCTGGACTGCCATAAGTAGCCGGCGACAGCATAGGCTGCAGTGGGGCTGCAGTAGGCTGCCATGAGCTACCATGAGTGGCTGGCAGCCAGCGTGAGCGTCTGGCAGCCGGCGTGAGCTGCCGTGAGCGGCCGTCCAATGGCCAGCGACCAAACTGCCTCAGCCAGGAAGAACGCAATGATCACAATACCAACATGGGCCAGTGAAGCGACGTCCGTCCTCCACAACTAGACTGAAGAACAAAAAAAGGACAGCAACTTGTCTGTTCCCCGTCCCTGATTTCCCCAACTCCATACCCTCCCCAAATTCTTCAATAAAATCTTAAAAACAAAAAAAACTACATAAGAAAGGGCCGGTCCAGTGGCTTAGTTGGTTAAGAGCATGAGCTCTGAGCAACAAGGTCTCTGGTTTGATTCCTACATGGGCCAGTGAGCTGCGCCCAAGCTGAGCTGCCAACAGGTGGCAGGATGGCTCAGCTGGTGAGAGCACGTGCTCCTAACAAGGTTGCCGGCTCAAGTCCTGCATAGGATGGTGGGCTATGCCCACCCGCAACTAAGATTGAACACAGCACCTTAAGCTGAGCGGCCTCCAGCTGCCGAAAGGTGGCCAGATGGCGAATAGACTTGGAGCTGAGCTAGCTGCGCCCTCTACAACTAAGATTGAAGGACAACAGCTTGGCTGTTCCCCTTCCCCAATTCCGCAACACTGTTCCCCTTCCCCAATTCCCCAATAAAATCTTACAAAAAAACAAAAAAAACTACATAATATGACAGAATTGCCTTAAGAGCTATAAAATGACACAAGCAAGAAAAAAAGGGTCCTCAATTCCTGAGCATCTACCACGTGCTAGGCCCTTTCCATGTTTCCTCAGGTCATCCTCATGGACCCTGGGAGTGGAATTAAGAGTAATAGTAGCTGCCATTTGTGGAGCATGTGCAATGTACCAGACCTCTTTTTTTTTTTTTAAGACTTTATTGGGGAATTGGGGGAGGGGAACAGACAAGCTGCTGTCCCCCGTTCCCCAGTCCAGTTGTGGAGGACGCCGCCCCACCAGCCCGTATTGGTACTATCATTGCGCTCCTCCCCGGTGAGGCAGTTGCTCACCGCCACCAAACAGACACTCAGGGTGGGCCACGGCAGCCCACGCAGGCCATCAGTCGCCCACGCTGGCTGCCAGCCACTCACGGCAGCCCATGACAGCCCACTACAGCAGGGGCCGCAGCCCGAGACTCATGGCAGCCCAGCTCCAGGTCGAGCCACTGTTCACTATCCCAGCTGCAGAGGGCGCAGCGTCACTGGCCCTCATATGTGGGATCCAAACTGGGGCTCCGCTGCCCAGAGCCGGTGTCCCAAGCCAGCTCCCAACTAACGCGCCACTCAGCCAGCCCCAGACCCATTTCTAAGAGCTTTAATTCTTATAACACACTAAAGTTGAGTATTCTATCTCCATTTCATGACAAGAAAACAGGATCAGAAAAGTTCAATAACAAAGCAGAGGTCTGCCAGTTTGTGTGCTGGCTCCAGCGAGGAGGACCACTGGAAGAGATTCCTGAAGGCATTCCAGGTAGCGAAGTGTTTAGGACAGCAGGGAAGCCCTGGGCAATCAGAGTACAGCAGGTGAGGTTGGGAAGGTGAGGTGAACATCCAGGGTGAGGAGTGTGTGCTGGGTTTGGCAGGCAGTGAGGATGTTGGTTTTAGAGGTCGTGAGCTAGGGAGTGACTGAGCTCAGAGCTCTGCTCTGGCAGGCAGAGGGTTAACCTGGTGGAATTTGGAGGACTGGAAAGGAGCTCTCCAGGGATGGGGCTGTCCTTCTGCAAGGCTCTGAGGAGTGATAATGGGTGGTCATAGTCTCATCTCCCCCCCCCCC
>NW_017731443.1:1930900-1954894 GCF_001890085.2 Hipposideros armiger
CTGGGTTGGTGAGGTGGGATTAGAGAAAAAAGTGGGGCCCATTCTGAAGGCGGGGGGGGGGGCAGCCCACAGGCATTTAGAGTCAAGAGGCCTTAGGCACAGTGATCAGCTGGGCTGGGCCCTTACTTTTGCAAGTAATAGAGGACAAAGAGGCCCAACACCAAACGGGAGAGAATGAGAAGTAGGATTGCAGCCCAGACCTCCACGAGAGACCAATGCCTGGGAAGGTCTTGGGGCAGCTCCAGGGGCGGAGGTCAGAGATGAAACCCTGCTCCCTGGAAAGTAGTGGGGTGGACTATTTCTCTTTGGCAGAGGAAGAGGAGAAGGGTGAGCAAGACTGGTCCTTGGGCATCTGATGGGGAAGAGCTGCAATGAGATCTAGAGGGGCTGGTGGGGGGTATTGTTGGGACTCGACATTCTTTGGGGCCCTTTGGAGATGGGAGAGAGACCTGGAAACCCAGGGCTGGCTGCAGGGCTATCCACTGATACTGCTCCCCGACTTGATCACTCATGCATTCTTTCAACGAACGTTTATTGAGCGTCTACTCTGTGCCACATACTTTATGTTCTAAACCTTCGCGATAACTTTAGCGAACAAAACAGCCAGAGATCCCTGCCCAGACAGACAAAAAGTTAATTACATAGTACATCAGAAGGTGATGAGTGCGATGGAGGGAAAAAAAGGTAGAGCCAGGAAGGGGCACTGGGAATTCTGGGCAGGTGGGACAGGTGTCAGTATTCAATGAGACAATCAGGGTGGGCTCACTGCATGGGTGACCTTTGAGCCCAAGATGGAGGAGGCCAACAGGAAGAGCGAACAGCCAGTGCGAAGGCTGGAGGCAGGAGCCCGTCTGAAGAAGAGGCGTCCCGGTGGCTGCGGTAGAGCAAGCAAGGGGACGGTCAGAGGAATATGGGGCAGCACTTTGAGGGCTCCTAGAGCCAAGGAAGGACTTTGGTTCAGACTCTGAGCAGGATGAGGCCTTTGCAGGATGTGGAGCTGAAGAGAATGGTCTGACTTAGATGTTAACTCATCACTCCGGCTGCTGTGTGGAGAACAGACTGGAAGGGGGCAAGGATGGAATCCAAGTGGAGGTGATGGTGGCTTTGGGCCAGGGTAGTAGCAGTGGAGGAGGTGAGGGGGGGATAGCTTCGGATCTGTTTTGAAGGTAATGACGCAATTTCCTCATGGAATGGTGGTGAGGTGTGAGGGAAAGGAAGAGGTCAGGATGACACTAAGAGTTGGTACCCATGTTTGGGGCCTTCACAGATTTCTATGGGCAGTGGCTCCTGAGCACTGCGTGTGCCCTCAAAAGAAGAGCCCAGTCCTCTTCATCCCCCCTCCTTCTCATCCTCCCAGGAGAGAGATTCAGTTTGCTGCCTTGTCAGTTTGGATTGTCACTGTCCAAAGAGAAAGGGGCAGTCATAGCCTGGTCACCCCCAAGCAGAGAGGCACACCATCTTTCATATACTCAAAACCCCCAACTTTCCCCAGGGAAAGAGGCTTGGAGACGAGGAAGCCAAGGGAGGCTGTTGATGACTCACATGGGGGAGTCCTAAACAACCCTGGGAGAAGGCTCAGCTTCAGTCCCTGCTGAGTCACTCCTCTGGGATGGGGGTCCTTCCCACCTTGTGGGCGTCTGTGATTCCCCAGTGCTCTGGCAACTGCAGGCTGGGCCTGCCCCCTGCTGGCCATGCTCCACCTCACCAGCCTTGCCGCCAGTCGCGGATGCCTGGACAAGCAGGGCCTTGCCCCCAGAAGGCTCATTAAATCCATGCTGACTGAGGCAGCCTGGAGGGGCCTGCCGGGCCTGGTCAGTCTGCAAGACCATCGTTGGCCGGCAGGGGGAAGGCCACCTTTGGCCATCCTGGCTGTCCCGTGAGATTTCACACTGCACACCTCCTCCAGTGCGTCAGGGCCACCCAATCTGGCTCGCTCCCCTCATCTGGTGAGGTCTGGGCACCAGGCCACTGCTCACCCTACACCCAGGGTTAAACATTAGTGGGAGGTTATCAGTCTGGGTACGGGGAAGGGAGAGGGTAGAATTACACTTTCACCAGCGTCTCCTCTGCTGGAGCCACCAGTTCCCACCCGGCAGGACAATGCCCGTGGAGGAGTTTGTGGCTGGCTGGATCTCTGGTGAGACATTTTTCTTCCTTCTGTCACATCATCCCCAATGGTGGATCACTTCCTGGGGAAGGTGGGTGACATAGGAGCAGCTGAGGCCAAAGTCCTGGTTCCCCTGGAGAGCCCAGAGCCAGCTGCCTCCTGGGAGTTGCCTGAGGGGAGAGGAGAGGAAGTCGCAGAGGGGGTGGGGGGTAGGGGGTGGTGCTGCTGTGCTCCAAGGCCACATTGCCTGACATCTGTCCAGAGGGGGAGCCAAGGTGCTTGCTCTCCTTGACATACTGGCAGCGCCTACACCTCAAACCCCACTCTCCAAGCCTGCCTTGTGGGGCTCAGAAAGGAAGTTCCCCTTTAACCTCACTCACCTGCTGCTGTCCAGCGTTCTCCATTGGGCTGCTGCTCTACCTGGCAATGGACTGCACGCCCAGGGCCCCGAGGCCTTCTGCACTCAGCCCAGCTTCAGGGTGACATTTCTCTTAGGAGAAAGAGAGGGACATTCTGAGCTTGCCTCCTGGGGCTTCAACCACTCCAGGACCAACCTTCGCTATAGAGGGCCAGACCTGGAAGAGGGGAGATGGCCGGGGCTGGAGTCTCCTCCCCTGGTGCCAGCAAGACTCCCCTAAGGAGCCCCAGCTCTGCACTGCCACTGCTGGGGGCAGAGCGCTGGGAGGGCAGGGCCTTGTCTGGATCAAGCCCCTGCCCCCCTACTGGACAGTGGTTGTGAGTTGAAGGAAGGCGGGAGCAGTGGAGACCCCATCCAGCCCCAGGGTTAGATAAGCCAGCAAGACCCTCCCGGTGCACTCCCAGAGGTCACCGTGTGTCTGTGGTTGACTCCTCCCTTCTGCATTTGTGTCCTCTAGGCAAGGCTGGAGCTCCCTCCTGCTGTCCTCTTGTCCCCACACCTTCCTAGCCCAGCGCCTGGTGTGGAGGGAGTTCCCAGGGGCCAGCTGGAGTTTTTTTTTGGAGTCTGGCAGAAAGGCCTGCCCCCTCTCCTCCTGCCTGAATCCCTCTTTCCTCTCGGCACAGACTTGCTTCCTCAGCCTGGCGTGAGGGGCCTCACTCACTGCACCTTCTTGTCACCACAGGCGCTCTGGGTTTGGTCCTGGGACACCCCTTTGACACTGTAAAGGTGAGTCTAGGGGAGGCACTCACGGAATGAAAGATGCCACCTGAATCAAACATTAGGACACCCTGAGAGCAGGGCCTGGCTGACAGCGGCTTTCTCCTGCCTTTCCTGCCCTTCTGGCATCCTGCTCGAGGGGCAGAGGGATGAGCTGGCCTGGAGCCATGCCGGGCCTGCCTGCCTGCTCTCCTTTCCATGCAGGTGCGGCTACAGACCCAGAACACCTACCGGGGCATCGTGGATTGTATGGTCAAGACTTACCGCCATGAGTCGGTGGGTGGCCTGCTTCTTTGGGGCTCTGGGGCAGGAGGCATCTGGACAGTCAGTACCAGCTTCCTTCTCTCCAGACAGGGCTCTGCCCTTGGAAGAGAGAAGACCCAAGTCTGGGGCCACTGGGGCTTGGGTGGTAGCTTAGCGGCCCAAGGGTGGTGCTGAGGCTGTTCCAGCCCTGGCCACCTCCCCCTCCCTATACCAGACTCCAAGTGCTTTTCTAGCCAGAGGAGGCCTGGCCAGGGCTGGAAAGGGCAAAGGGGAGGCCCCCACGCCCCCCACCCACTCTAACACTGTCTCCCTGCAGCTCCTGGGCTTCTTCAAGGGGATGAGCTTCCCCATCGCGAGCATAGCCGTGGTCAACTCCGTCCTGTTCGGGGTCTATAGCAACACCCTGCTGGTGCTCACCGCAACCTCCCACCAGGAGCGGCGGGCCCAGCCGCCCAGCTACACGCACGTCTTCATAGCCGGCTGCACCGGGGGGTTCCTGCAGGTCAGGGTGGCATGGGGGCACGCATACATGCGCGTGCACGCACACACACACACACACACACACACACACACACACGTGCGCACACACACCGCGATGGTCAGTTCATTCCTTCCCCTCCTAGCCCTGTCTGGTGACTCACAGCCACAGACCAGGATCTTCGCATGGGAATGCGAATGGGAATGTGGGGAGCAGTGGGGAAATGGGAAGCTCTTGCTGCTCCCACTGACCTGGCCAGGCTGAGCTGTGGCCTTCCAGGCTGCAGGCCTGGAGGGGAGGGTCATGGTGAACAGAGGGGCAAAAGGCGGAGAGGGCTCAGGGTGAGGGTGGGGTGCAGGAGATGGTGCCGAGAGGACCCCACTCGGAGGCTGATAGGGCTTGCCCACCTCAGGAGGAGTCTGCTAGCTTCAGGGCTGTGGGAAGACCTCTCTCCAAGGTGACCTTTCACCCTGGAGAACTGACAGCCCCACAGAGCTCCAAGCCTAGTGGTGAAGGACATGGTCCTGGCACTCGCCCAGCAGCCCCCCTGCTCAGGCCCGTTGCTTGCAGCACCTGGGAGGCCGCAATCTGTGAGCCTCCCAAGTCCCAGTCCACAGATCTTGCTGGGAGAGCCCCAGGGTATTAATCATTAAGTAACTCCATCACTGGTGTTGGTCTTTGTTCTCAGCACTTAAGTACCTGGGCTTTTGAGAGGTGGGGAGGAGAGCAGAGGGGCCTAACCACCCAGACACAGGAATGTGTGCCTCGCTCCACCCCACACCCCAGCCAGGTGCCCTGATGCTCCTGACAGGCTTCACGGGGCAGAGAGCAAGGACCAAGGACAGAGTCAGCTGGCTCACTCAAGTGAATTAATGATTCATGAGACCCCAAAGGCCCTGGCTTTTCTTCTGCCGTTTCTTGTGCAGGGTGCATGCCTGCATGTTTCCGAAGCCGCAAGACCTGGCAGCCCCCAGAAACAAGGAAGGCAACTGAGGCCCCAGGCCAGGTGGCCTGGCTTAGGCCCAGCCAGGGCCAGCTCCTAAGTCAGCCTCCCCTCCAGCTCTTTGGAGAGCAGAACAGATAACAGAACTGGGGCCTGTCGAGTCATGATGGGGACTGGGTCCAGGGACTAACTGGACCAGTTTGCTGTCAAGTCCAGGACTTCAGTTTCACAGGTTCTTGGAGCAGAAAATGTGTTTTTGTGTGGAGGTGGGAAGGAGTGGGCAGTGACCCTGGTTAGAACAGGGCAGGGTCTGACCTCTGCTGTGCACAAAAGTTGCTTTTGGCTGGCTAAGGCTGACGCCATCAAACAATGCAGCAGTGCCCGATGTCCCCACTGCCTCCGTGGGCACAGGCTGGTGAGGGCAGGGGCTTTAACCAGCCCCTGTCTGCACCCTACCTTTGGCCCAGCCATTTCCTCAGCCCCTAGGAGCCTGGGACTCAGGAGCACATCCCATGGAGAAGCCCTCAGCTTGGCACTGCTAGTAGGCTCTGGAGGGTGACATCAAGGTCCCATTTCACAGGGAGGGTCCCCAGTCCACTGCCCTTCCTGACACCCTCTGAAGATCACTGCCAGGGCCAACCACGAGCCTCTTGTGCCATCAGCAATTCTCAGGCTGAGGGACTGAGCTAGTGTATCTTCCACAAAACAAACAGACACACACAAAACACACAAGCCCCTAAATACTATGCTGACCTCAGCTATGACCTCAATTCTCACCTGAACAGCTGATCTTGACCTACTTGAATCTCTGATCCATGCATTAGTTCCTCCCCCCAACTTCCCTCCACATCCTTCCAGCACCCACCCTCAGTCCTCATATTATCCCAAATCTGTGTCCGGTCTGCTTTAGCCAGGCGATAAGAGTTCCAGGACCTGCAGACCCCACCCTGTCACTCACCTTCTGTTGGGAGGCTAATAGTTGGGGGTTTGTGAGAGACAGGAAGGGCTGGCCCCTGTGCTTGCCACCCCTCAGGAGCCTCCAAGAGGTGTCCTGCAGGAGGTGAGGAGGGAGAGTCTATTTCTATGAAGCTGAGTCCCCAACACTCATGAGGTGACCTCCTTAACCCTGGAGAGGGCTCAGTCCTTTGCTGTTTCATGGGCACAGACTAAACCGTTTCTTCAGACCCAGTCACTGCAGATACATGCTCATTCTTGGCCTGGGAGAGGCTAGAAACTGACCCCCGCTTCTAGAAAAAAAAAACCCAGGCTTGTCCCCGAGCTCCATGCATGTACCAGGCAAGTTGGGCACTGCTGCCCCAGGAGAGCGGCAGCGTTGCTCTCTGTCAGGGGCCTGGTGCGAAGGAGGTGGCCCTGGCCCGTCCCCAGCTTCGAGCGTGTGGGGCTGAGAGCTGGCAGCAGGAGCAGCGGGGTCCTGCAGGAGATACTGTCCTCTCTGCCCACTGCCTTCCTCTTGTTAAGATAAGCCAACTGTTCCCACCCGAAGCCCCATCCTGGGCCTTCACACTTCCTTCCCTACAGGCCTACTGCTTGGCTCCTTTTGACCTCATCAAAGTGCGGCTACAAAACCAGACAGAGCCAAGGGCGCAGCCAGGGAGCCCCCCGCCCCAGTACAGAGGGCCTGTGCACTGTGCGGCCTCCATCTTCCAGGAGGAGGGGCCCCGAGGGCTGTTCCGGGGAGCCTGGGCTCTGACGCTGAGGGACACCCCCACATTGGGAATCTACTTCGCCACCTATGAATGGCTTTGTCGCCAATCCACGCCAGATGGCCAGAACCCTAGTAAGTGAAGTGGTGTGAGAGAGTGGGGCACACAGGGCAGTGGGGTCGGGGAGCTGGTCCATCAGGGAGAATGGGGGAAGAGACGAGGGGGGAGGATGCTTTGTTCCTCCATCTGACCCTGCCCTGGGCTCCCTCTACCCCAGGCTCAGCCACAGTGCTGGTGGCAGGGGGATTTGCAGGCATCACCTCCTGGGTGACAGCCACCCCCTTGGATGTGATCAAGTCCAGGATGCAGATGGCCGGGCTAAAGCAGAGGGAGTACCAGGGGATGCTGGACTGCATGGTAAGCAGCGCCCGGCAGGAAGGACTGGGGGTCTTCTTCCGGGGGCTGACCATCAACAGTGCCCGCGCCTTTCCTGTCAATGCTGTTACCTTCCTCAGCTACGAGTACCTCCTCCACTCGTGGGGATGAGCTGGCCAGGCACTGCCTGCAGCTCCCCAGTGAGACCGCCACCTACCTGTCCAGATTAGAGGCCAAGTTGAAAGCACCAGGTTGAGACTCAATGCAAGAGGCTCAACCTTTCCTTGTCAAGGCACCTCCCAGCCTCACAGACACATGGGGCTGGGGAGACGATTGTGGGGAGCAGCCCCCCACTCCCACCGCTCCTGGCCTCAGCCTCCCAGCAGCACTTGCTTTGATTCCTTTGTAAACCAACTAACCAGTGGTACAGGTGACATTCGGCCAGTCCAGGATCCTTTACCTCCCCATCACCTTCAGGAAAAAGCCCAAACTCCACCCCCTCCTGGCGGGGTACCTGAGGGCAGCCCAGCCCTGCTGTGGAGAACAAGCGGTGCCTGCTCATCACCTCTGGCCTTAGACCCTCCTGGCCAAAAGTGGGCAGTGCCATGGGTGACCCCATCATCCTGCTGCCTGGACCCACTCCCAGACCCAGGCTGAGTACTGTCACCTGGGTTCCCTTCTCCGCTCACCTCCACCCTGCTCCTGACTGACTTTGGGGTCTGCAGATCCCCTGCCTGCCTTGATCGTAGCCCTCGCCTGTGCTTTATCATGGTGGTTGTTTGACTTCTCAGCTTCCCCATTAGAGTGGGAGCTCCTTGAGGGCAGTGGTTGCACTTCTCCTCATTTCCCACCTCGGAGCCTGGTGCTGGAAGCAGCTCGGTAAATGCCTGTTGAATGAAGTGCCGTTGCTCTCCCGCGTCCCTCCCTGCCTCCAGCCACCCCGCCTGCTGCCTTGGTCCTGCCGCCGCGCCTCCATGTCTGCCTGGCCCATTCTCATCAATAGCACTTGTTTTATCTCAAATGCAAAGTAGGAATTAAAAACTGGAAATAAAGCTGAGCAGAGTTTGTACCCCCTAATGTCCTGATCTAGTCTGAGATCAACCTGGGCCTGCCTCACGGTGACCTGAATACCTGGAATCCCTGCCATTTACGGGGCGCTCCCTATAAAAACAATCACGGCATTCTTATCACCGTTGGCAGAGGAGGTGGACTCGGCTCGCAGATGGTATGTAACTCATCCTACGTCTGGTATGTCACACAACTTGCCTGGACACATCTAAGCCCCCAACTCCAGAGCCCGGTTACTCTGCTACCCTGCTCTCCTTAGGGACTGTGACAGTCTCCTAGGCGTCACCTAAGTTCAAATTTACCCGGGGAGGCCTGGCATCAGCCCCTGCTTGTTCTCATCAGAGCTGTCCTTCACTGGCTCGTGGGCCACAAACTGAGGGTGGCATCCCAAATCATTCCTCCTTTGTCATGGCATGGCCACAGGGCATGTGGTCGCTGAGCCCTGCTGTGTGTCCCAACCTCCCCTGCAGCTTGGTGGGGTCCTGTGGTTGGGTTCTTGGAAGCGAAGTTGTGTGATGCAACCAAATGGCCTGTAGTTTGCTTACAAGGAAATTCCTCCCTGTGTTGGCTGAAATGGTGACCTTGGAAAGACTGCTGAGAATGCAGGAGGAACCCACTGGCTGGGAACCTGGGGGGCTTTGGGAGCACAGCCCACCTAACTGCCCTGGGCGGCTGCATTCTGGTCTCTTTATCCCACCAGTTTGGCCTTCACCCTAACTCACACAGTAGGTGAGGGTCTTCGAGTTCTGACTGAGGTCGGGGTGGTCCCAGTGTGGTCCGTGGCGCAGTGGGTGTCAGGACCTCCCGGAGCTGGTTAGAAATGCAGAATCCCAGGGCCCACCTGGGACTGACTGGGAGCTCACTGAGGCTGAGGTCCAGGAATCTGTGTTGTACAAAGCTCTCCTGTGACTTTTAGACACACCCTGAAGTTTAAAAAGCAGTGCTCTGGCAGCTCCTAATGGTAGAAATGTGCTGTGGATTTTTTTTTAAGTAAGGAAGTTGTGAGTCTAGGGGAAGTGTTAGATAGGACAAGGGTCCCAAGGTCTGGACAGTTCTTACCAAATGTTGTTCTTGCTAAATGTTACAGTGTAGCACAGTATTTTGCAGACTCAGCTGTAAACAGGATAAGCTTGAGAGGAACCCAACCAGATAAGTGTAGCCAACTGCAAAGAAGAAATCAACATGTAATTAACCAAATAGTGTATATAAGCAATGGCTAAGCCTCCCTTCAGGGAGACAGAGCTTGGATGGGAGTCCTGTCTCTTACTTGGTGCAAGTAAATAAAAAACTGCTTAACTACAACCACTTCTCTGCGGAACACCCCAAGCAGCGAACCCCTTGAGTTCTGTAACAGAAGTGACTTGAACTAGCGCTAGTGGCCTCCACCCACGCTCACACAGGTTCATGGAAAGACAAGGTCTGCCTGAGCCAGACACTGCCCTTTCTGTGCCTCACTTTCCTCTGAGATCCCTTCTGACTGGTCAGCCTGAGAGACCCAGTGGCTGTCCAGCACCACCGCTGTGCCAGAGATTTGGGGCTAGATGTGTCAGCTATGTACAGTATAGTTGGATGGGAGGGAGGGAGCCAAGAGCATGCATGTGAAAGAGGAAGTGGCTTTTATAAACGTAGCCGAGGTCAGGGTGGTCCTCTGTTTGCTCTCTCTCACCACATTACTGTGAGGACCCAGGCCCAGACCCTAGACGAAGCAAGCCCAGTTTAAAAAATAGCCCCCGCCCTGAGGAGTAAGAAAAAGTCATACTCCAGCTGAACATAAAAGAACATCCTGTTAAGCTAGCAGGATGCAGTTATAGCTAACAGTAGAAGCTCTTCTTTGCAAGAATTAGGTTACAACAATAGATTATTGTTGTACAGATAACCCATTTCCACACCTGACTCAGGACATTTTACAAAAACTAACTGCTTTTTTGCTTCTATACCTGCTTCTGCTCAAACTCCCGGAAATCAAGCCCCTATAAAACTTCCACCCTCCAAGACCTCGGGCTGTTCTCCTCTTGCAGAGTGAGGCGGTCGCCAGGCTTGGCTGAATAAAGCTTTTGGAACGAAAAACTCTGTTTCTCAGGTCTTTACTAAAGAGCGAGGACCTAACATTACCAGCTAGAACAAAAGATAAAAATCCTTTTTTGGTTATGTGTAAATTAAATCCTTTTTGGGGGTAGTAATTACACCCATAAGCCTGCCTTTGCACTACCTGGGCACATGCTTCCATTTTCCCTCTCTGGTTCTCTCCAGATGTATCTCTGGAGGGGGCTGGAGCTCCCCTCTTCTAAGCCCCTTCTTAGAACTAGAGAGAGTGGCAGGTCTTGCACCTGGTCTGTGCAGTTCCTTCCTCTAGCCCAAGGAAAGCACTCCCAGCTGGGCTGCAGAACAGCACTGAAGTGAGGGTCGGGTTAAGCATTATGTGAGCTGAGCCATGAGAAACAGCTCAGTCCTTCAGAGGCCCAGGGAGGGGATGATACAGTGTTGGAAAGGAGGGTGGAAAGACAAACAAAGATCAGACAGGAAAAGGAGGAAGATATTTTTAAAAGCTAGATGTTTTTACATCAGCAGGGTCTCATAATATGCATGTTAAATTCCTTAAGGAATGAACAGATATTAAAGGTCATCATTATTCCTGAGACTCATGTAGATAGAAGGACTCCCCAAGAACTAGGAAGGAGTCAGTGAACTGCTTTTGAGGTTGAAACCGAGGGTGGTGTCTGAAGGCTTATAACTGAGCAAACATGTTAACTAGTGTCTCATTGGATACACGTTGTCAAACATCATGTGTACTTATTTTTTTATAGCAGTGGTCACAGGAGAAATTACAGGGGACTGACTTATGTGTATAATGACACGATGTGCAGGTAAAGGGGAAAATGACACAATTTGGGGGTAATTCTGGCTTAAATCAATTTTGCCAGACTCACGGAACAGCAAGTTTAGTTTTTAGTTTCATTAAGATAAGTCACTCTTAATTGGTGTCTCCAATCTGACTACTGTCCTGAGCTCCAGTGCCGCACTGCCAACTGTCTCTGGTCACAGAGCATCCTAAAGTCACCGACCTGCTCCTGCTGCAGTGCCCTGTGGCACACGTATGTCCTCAGGCCAGATGTCTCAAAGAAGCTCTCCCTTGTCCCTCCTCCCACTTCAAAGGAACCTGGAACCCCCCCCACCCAACCAACCAGCTTCTCAAGTTTCCTAGGACTTGCTGCCTACTAAAGTGAGGCTCGCAATAAAGAGAGTCACATGGGTTTTCTGGTTTCGCAGTATGAATAAAAGGTATGTTTAAGGGCCGGCCGAGTGGCTCAGTTGGTTAAGAGCTCGCTCAAGAGTTTGAGCTCTGAGCAACAGCAGTTCGAGTCCCGGCCCAAGCTGAGCAGCCGCTGAGCTGCCAACAGGTGGCAGGATGGCTCAGCTAAAAAAAAAACAAAAAAAAAAGTATGTTTACACAGTACTGCAGTACACAGTACTGCAGTCTATTGTGTGCAATAACATTATGTCTAAAAAACAATATATGTACCTTAATTTAAAAATACTGCTAAAAAATGCTAACCACCATCTAAGTCTTCAGCGAATCATAATCTTTTTGCTGGTGGAGGGTCTTACCTTTAATTTGTAACAAATGCAGTATCTGTGAAGTGCAATAAAGCAAGTTATGCCCTGGTCCTATCCTGAATCTGGACAAATAAGTCACCTTTTTCAAATGCAGTTCTGATGAAGTTAGCCTACTCCTCTTATCCCCCTCAATGACTTCCCATTACTCTCAGGAATCAGGGCAAGCTCCTGCCACAGCCTCCAAGGCCCTCAGACATTCACCTTCTCTTGGTTCCTGAAGCATACCAGGCTCCCTCTTACCACAGGACATCTGCACATGCTGTTTTCACTGCCTGTGTGCCTCCCGCTCATCCTTCAGCTCTCACTTCATTTCTTCAACGAAACCTTCCTCAGTCGCTCTGTCTAGGTCAGGTTCCTTTGGCTTACGCCAGTGACTCACCTGAAAAGCTTGTTAAAATACAGATTGCTGAGTCCCACCTCAGTTTCCGATTCAATAAGTTTGGGGAAGGTCAGAGAAGTTGTGTTTCAGTAACTTCCCAAGTGCTGCAGGTGTGGGCCAGTTTGAGAACCACTGGCTTGTGCTTTCATATTCCCCCCTTCTAGTCCATAATCCTATATTTTCATTTGTGTTACTCTTTGATTATAATTATCTCTCCTCTAAACAGTGAGCTCCATGAGGCAGAGACCTTGGCTCTTTTTGCTCATCATCAAAACTCCAGTTGGCACACAGAGGTGCCCAATACATAGTTTTGAACAAGCGAGTGAATGAATGAATGAATGAAAACTGGTCTTCCCAACTTCTCCTCTGTCAGGTGGGTGCTCTAGATTTTATGTAGAGCCCTCCTATTGGGAAGCGACTAGATTCCAGATCCATTATAACAAGCATAATTTAAGAAACATTGCTAACTTTGCAAACAGTAAGGGAACTTCTCAAGGACCCCTTCAAAACAAGGAAGCTAGTTTAAGCCAGGGTGTGAGAACCAAAGCTGTGCTTGGGCAAACGCTAACACCATGACCTTGGATAGTGAAGAGCCACATGGAGTAGAAGACTAGATAGACCTTGAGTCCAAGTTGAGCCCATCTCATAAATTAAGTCAAGATACTGGAATGGGCTCCACCTTTAGGAAAAGCACAGACCAGAAAACCTCCACCCACCAGTAAAGCAAACCTACAAAGAAATCTACCTTTCTCTCTGTGGTGGAAAAAAAATTAAGATCGGTTCCCCTGTGAACCAGGAACTATATGCCTGTTCCCCATGCTGCTCTTCAGGTCTGGGACACCTTCCTTCCAGAAATTAATATCTTGTGGTATCAGCGCCCCCTCGTGCCTGGTAGGAGTAACTACACATTTTTCTAAAGGATAGCATCCTAAATTTGGATTGTCAGGTTTTCTGGAGATTAAGTACAACCGACAAAAAAATTCCCACAACAAAAATTACCAGATCCACAAGGAAAAAAGCCACTATGAATTAAAGCATCAGTAGAAACAAAAGCAACAGATTTGGCCCCCACCCAGGACTTCAGATATTAGATTTATCAGATATAGAATGTAAAATAACCATGCATGAAATATTTAAATATATAAATGAATGAAAAGAGAAGTAACAAGAGACTATAAAACAGATTATATATAGAGGGTGCCAAAAAATAAATACATTATAAATAGAGGGTGCTTAAAGTATACACACTTTAAGAAAGGAAAAAAACTATTAAAATTATAATATTCAACATATACCGATAACAAAAGATGAATACAAGTCATGTTTGACTTCTGCAATTACAAGAGGTGCTCAAAGTGGTTACTATCAGCGCCCAGACACTTCTGATTACAGTGAACTACTGCTTGAGCAACATTGTCCAAAGCATCCACTTGTATACATTTTTTTGGCACTCCCAATATATTTGGGAGAAAAACCCAAAGAGCTAGCTGAAGAGAACTGGAAGGTGGATGGGAATCATTCAGAGTGCAACGCAGAGATATAAGATGGGGAACCCATCTTTCTGCTTTTGGGCTCTCTGCATCCAGTTCGTCATCTTCTCCAGTTTGATGATGATGATGATGATGATGATATCTAACATATGTCTAGTATTTAAAATAGTGCCTGGCAAATAGAAAACACTTTATAAATATCAATTTGTTTAATCCTCATGACGGACCTGTATTGTCAGTCACTTCCTATTTCTCCCTCTGGTTTGTGAGCTCCTAAGGGACAGAGGGACTGCGCCTTATTCACTCTTGCTGCCCTGAAGCCTTGCATGCCTTCTGAACAAGAGAGGGTGTTCATTACAGGCTTGTAAGTAAACAGGAACAATGTACATACCTCCTTTGTCCCCCACCCCCACCCCTTAATGTGCATATGGCAATACCTGCAGAATTGGATAGGACTGCCCGACCTTGGCAAAAACTTAAATCTATTGGAAATAGCACACGCCCTGTTCGATTCTTCTCATTCCTTCATACCTTATATACGCTATCCACGAGGGAGTCCCACCAACTCAGTAGCTTCCTAACTTGGGTTTCTGGTTTCCACTTTTGCTCCCCACCTCCTCATGTGTTTTTCACAGCAACTAGAATTAAACATTCTGAAACATAAAAACATCACGTTCTTGGGCCGGCCGAGTGGCTCAGTTGGTTAAAAGCTGGCTTAAGAGCACGAGCTCTGAGCAACAGGGCCACCGGTTCGATTCCCACATGGGCCAGTGATGCTGCACCCGAGCTGAGCTGTCACTGAGCTGCCAACAGGTGGCAGGATGGCTCAGCTGGTGTAACAAGATTGCCTGTTCGATGGTGGGCTACGCCCACCCGCAACTAAGACTGAACTCCGCACCTTGAGCTGAGCTGCCGCCCGGATGGCTCAGTGAATAGAGCATGTGCCTTAACAACAAAGCTGTTGGTTCGACTCCCACATGGGATGGTGGCTACGCCCAACTAAGATTGAACACAGCACCTTAAGCTTAGAGGCCATGAGCTGCCAACAGGAAGCCAGATGGCGACTGGCGCCCTCCACAATGAAGACTGAAGAACAACAACTTGGCTGGTCCCCTTCCCCAATTCCCCAACACTGTTCCCCTCCCCCAATTCCCCCCAAAAAATGTTTATAAAAAAACCACAAAAAAACATCACGTTCTTCCTTTCTGTAAATCTCCCCCACCCCCCAGAAAGGAACACTTCCTGTCTCACTTAGAATGAAATTTAAATGCTGCTGGCTCAAAGGCCCCTGCCCAGCTCTCCACCTTCCTCCTCTACTTGGTTCTCTCTCACTTTCAGCCACAGGGACAGCTTTCCGTTCCTTAAACCCGGAAAGCTGTTCCTAACTTTAGAAATTTGTAACTACTGTTCCTTTGGCAGAGGACACTCTTCTTCCTGAAGAATGAATGTTTCCTTCTTAACATTCACGACTCCACCCTCTCAGTCATTCTCTGTTATATCACTAATTTTCATCCTGGCACGTATCGTATCGCTATGGTTATTCGTTTGCCTGTCCTTCTTTATCTCCCTCTTCTAGAAAGTAAGGGTTTTGAGAGGAGGGGTCCTCTGTCTTGTTCAGCACTAGCTTAGGGTGCTAGAACATGGCCTATCCCACAAGCAAGGTGTGTTCAGCTGGCTTGAATGAGCCAATGAAGTCACCTACAAAGAGGCAAAGTGTGACATGTGATAACAATGCAACAAAGGGAGAGATTACTTGTGGTTTTTTTTTTTTAAAAAAAAGCTCTGGCAAGAAGTCAGCAATGAAAGGCTATGTTTCATTATTCTGCTCCAACAGGAATCTGACACCTGAGAACAGAGCTAATCTGTCCCCCTCTGTTGCTTTGGTCAAGCCTTTAAGTGATGGTGTAATTTTGGTTTCAACATTTCAAAAGGTATGTCCGAACTGGGATGATTTCAGAAAAAGGATAATTTAAATGAATAGAAGGTAGGAAAAGTGGAACCTGTGAGGAAAGGCTAGATGATTTGGGATCTTAGGCTAGAAAAGAGAAGTCAGCAGGTGGCTTTAGAATTGTTTAAAAGTGAGTCGTCATCATTGTTCAGCTGCCAAGTACTGAGATGGTCAATTAGGACGAGTCACACTGAAAGCATCAACCAGCCTTTATTCACTTACTGTGACAGTGCAAGCAAGAGGCAGAAAGAGTCACTACCTCCCCAGCGTTCCACTTTCCCCAACGGAACGGCGCCGGGTGAGGGTCAGATGACATGCCAGGCACACCAGGAATTGTCTCCCTGTCAGGAGCCCCCTAAATAAAAGGCTCCTGCCTCTGTGTGCAGGACGGGGGGAGGCGGCGAGAAGGACGACTTTAGAGTGAAAGGTACATGCATCAAGGTGGAGAGAGCGGCTTAGCAGAGGCACCTGGACTAGGAATACAGGTATGAGAGGGGCTGCCCTGGGTGGCCTGAGTCCTTGATTGTAATGCCCTGCACAAAACTGCCTACACTGGCTTGTGACAGCCTGTGGTCAGCCTGAACACATAGGATTTTAGCCTGGAGCCGGACTCCTCACCAGTCAAAGTCTGTGTCCAAGGCCCACATCCTTTCCAGCTAAAACCATCCTCTTTCCAGCCCACTCCCACATCTTTCACCCACCCTCCACATATCAGTTTTTCGTTTGTTTGTCTTTTAAAGATTTTTATTGGGAAATTGGGGGGATGGGAACAGCGCTGGGGAATTGGGGGAAGGGGAACAGACAAGTTGCTGTCGTTTTGTTCTTCAGTCTATCTGTAGAGGACGTTGCTTCACTGGCCCAAGTTGGCACCATCATTGCGCTCTTCCTGGGCGAGGCACATGAGTCGCCGGCTTCTGGACGGCCGCTCACTGTGGCTGCTGGCCGCTCACGCTGGCTGCTGGCTACATACGGTAGCCCATGGCAACCCACTGCAGCAGGGGACTGCAGCCTACGCCGTTGCCGGCAACCCATGGCAGTCCAGCTCCAGGTCGAGCTGTTGTTCAGCATCTTAGCTGTGGAGGGCAGTGTCACTGGCCCTCATATGTGGGATCTGAACCCGGGCCCTCTGGCGTCCCAAGCCAGCTCTTAACCATCGCGCCACTCAGCCGGCCCCATGTATCAGTTTTTTGGTACTCCACAAATGACCTGTTCCTGCCCTGACTGGAACTCTTTGGGGGTGCCCCACCCCCAAGCTCTGTGGGTTAACAGCCCGGCCCTTCCTGCTCTGGGGGCCTCCCAGTGGCTCTGGCGGAAGGTCTGCCTCCCTCTGTCAGCCGCACGGCCGCTCCTTCACTCTCAGTCGGCCTCACGCCTGCTGCCCACTGGCCTCGACTGTCCTTCCTGCCCCTCCACTGTTCTTCAAGTTGCAGCTCATAACTCATCTCTCCAGGAGTCTCCCAGGCTCTACGGGGACACAGCATTTTGCACATCATTACACTCCACTGTCAGTGTCTGCAAGGTCCTGCCCAGCAGGGCCATCATCTTTGTAACCTCGTCACACGGGAGGCCTTGCTGAAGAGATGTTGTGAAATGATCAAATGAATTTAAAAAACAACAAAAAACCCCAAAAAACAACCAACGACAAGTTCTGGCTCCTTTCTGTTTCCTTAGAACGTTCCTAGCCTGTCCCCCTCCTTCCTGACACCACCCCGCCATGCCATGAGAGCAAAATTAGCAGAGCAGCAGAGTGTCCAGGGCAATCCTGGGGATCTGTCTGTTAGCTGATGAGGGGTCCCCATTCCCTGGGAGTCCTTCCTGTTGGAATTCTGGAAGAAGGGGCTTCCTATGGCCACCCACAGACAACCCCAGACAGCTGCATCGCAGAAAACCTCAGCCATCAAGTTAAAAATCTAAGTTGAAAGTTTCCATCCTTCTTCCCTGAAAATAACACCCTGGCGTCTTTTCTGATTAAAAACTTTATTTCCAGAAGCAGGACTTTTTAACACAGAATTCAAGGGATCAGCCTTTCTGTAAAGCCCAAATTCCACCTTCTCAAGTCCTAGCCTCCCTAGAGGTTCAGAACCTACCTAGCCTAGCTTCACCCCCCTAGCGCCCCTTTTGGACCCCTCTTCTCCGGGCTGGGAAAATTTTTCCTCAGAGCTTAGACTTGGTCTCCCAACTTGCCTCCCTTCTACACCTTTCACAAAAGCTCCATTTCCACGGGAAAGAGACCAGCCCCCAACCTGCCTTCTGCAGAGGGCGTTTCCATGGGAAACAGGAGGGGAGGGGGCTCTGCGAGCAGCAGGGGCTTCACAGGCAGCAGAGCCGCTCAACCTCCTCCTCGCAGGCATAGAATTTTCCAAATAGCTCAGGGGAAGTGCCATTGCACTCAAACCACCTCCTCAGCGTGCCCAGGGCTCGGAGGGCATCAGCTTTGGTGGGCAGGGGCTCGAAGCCATCCTTGCTGGCCTCCTGCTCGTCTTCGGTGCCCAGCTCCTCTTTGCACATTCCAGACACGGGCTCCTCGCCCTCCAGGTCCACAAAGCGGGAAAACTCCTCGTGGCTCAGCCCACGGGGGAGTGGTGGCATCTCAGAGGCTTTGTCTGGGGACAGGGGTAAAGTTTTGCAGGGAGCCAGCCCTTCCTGAATGAAGCTGCTGACAATGAGCTGGGGAGGCACCTTGGCCCAGGCTGCCGCTGCCATGTGCAGAGCGTCCAGCACTGTGATGCCCGCCCCAGCCTCAGCCAGTGACGTGCCAGGCCTCTCGCTCTGGACAGCCGCCAGCTTGCCCAACAGACGGTGCCGGTAATGGGCCTTAAAGGCCCGGACCACAGAGCTGGGCAGGGAAGGTGTGGAGCTAGCGGCGGACAGAGGCAGGAGCTTCACGTGGCAGAGACCAGGCAGTCCTGCCAGCTCCTCCACCACTTGGGCAGCCAGCAGCAAGGCTACCTGTCGGCCCTGTCTCCCCATGTCCCTGTCAAACTGTGCCAGCCACTCTGACCAGGGGATGCCCAGGTCGGGGTGGTAGGAAGCAGGCAGAGCCTCACTGCTGACCCCAAAGAAGCACCTTGGTGCAGCATGGAGCCCACTGACCAAAACCCGCCGCTTCTCTGTGCCCCTGCTGTTGGCACACAGCAGCACCTGCACTTGATCACATGCACCCACTCTGCCAGGCACTGCCCGATACAGCAAGGGCACTTCAGCACAGCCAAAAACATCCTCTGGGGAAAAGTCTTTAAGGGAAAGAGGTGGCTGGGTCTGGGATGTGAGGCCTGGAGGAGGTGGCTCAGGGGGAAACGGAGGTGAGAGTACATGGCGGGCTCCAAAGCCCACATTGTTTCGGCGTTTCCAGCGGACCAGCCAGCCGATGCTGGGCACAAAATCCTGGCCCATGATGTCGGCCAGCTCCTTGGCTTTGTGGAGCAGCATGGGCCCTGTCACGTCCCAGGCCTTGGCCCGGGCAATGTGGTACCAGCACAGCAGAGCCTCGTCGATGCCGCTATACTTGGACTCCCGCTTGCGCTTGCGCTCCCGGTTGGCCGTGCCGCTGCACCAGTCCGCCAGCAGCTTCTCCTTATTCTTGCAGATGCGTGAGATCTGGGGCTGGGAGACCTGGAAGCGCCGGGCCACCTCTGACTGGGACATCTTGGACTCATCCAGGAGTTCCAGCACCTGGATCTTCTCAGCCAGGGACAGGGCATGAAGCTTCTTCTTGCTGCTCAGCTCCATGGTTTCTCCTGTGGGGGAAGAAACAGTGACGGGGCTGCTGACGGCGGAGGCCAAGGGAGCATGAAAGAGAAGCACAATAAGGAAAAGAGACTCTACGAGGACAGGGAAATCGGCTGGTGTGCGGGAGACCAGGGAGACTGGATGAGCCGGGAGAGGACAAGGGGGTACACTGGGTAGGAATTTGAGGGCTGGGCTGAAAGAGAAAGGGAAATGGCTAGGCTGAGTGAGCCGTGGGCCGGGCACAGATCCGGGGGAATGCCAGAACCGAGGTGGGGAGGGGTGGCTCACTAGTCAGGAGAGGGCCGTCTGGGCTGGGGGTTGGCATAGTTGGGGAGAGGATGAAGAGCCGAGGGGACAGCTGCCGAGACAACAAAAGAGCATGGACGGGGAAGGACATGAGGCTGGGGCTGAGTGGGGCAGTGGTAGCGGTAATCAGGGCTGGGGGAGGAATCCCTGAGAGCAGGAGGGGATGACGAGCCGGGCTGGGTTTAGATGAAGATGGTAGGGGATGGGGTGATGGAGCAGATGAACAGAGTTGAGATGACAAGTGTACAGACGACAAAGAGGGACGAATGAGGCTGAAGGAGCGAGTCTAATTTGGTGCTGGATCCCGAGAAGGTAAGGCTGGGCGGAGGTCCTGTCTGGCGGGCGAATGGGAGCACAGGGCCGAGAGGGCAGGTGCACAGGCGACAAAGGGCAAGAGGGGTGAGGAGGCCACGGGCAGAGAGAGGGGCGGGGTGTTCTCCGAGGGGAGGGTGGTAGCTTGAGACGGGTGTCAGGGCGGGGGCACGAGCGCCTGGTACCCAAGCTCCTAAGCCTGGCCGGCCTCTCCCCACCTCGACGCGGAGTCCGTCCGCCCGGCCTCCCCGCCTCCCGGCCTCCCGCTCCACACCCACCTCAGGCGCTAGTCCCGCGGCTCCCGCCCTGCCCTGACCCGGCTCCCGAGCCCGGGTACGGGAGGCGACGGGGGAGACGGGGGCACCACGACCTGGAGGGCGGAGCGGGACGAGGGGCTGCGCGAGCGGCGGGCACGCGCACAGCAGGGACCCATGCGCGCCGCCTGCGCCGGGTTCTCTCCCAGCTGTGAAGACCGCCGAGCGGCCGCTCGGCTCCCCCCACCCCCCACTGCAGCCCCGCCCCGGCACAATCAGATTGGCCCTCAGCGGCGTCCCGTCCCTCCCCCGGCTAAGTCTCATTGGACGTCACGGAAGTGGCGGTTCGTCAGGACCACCAGGGGGCGGGGCTTCCAGGGCGCTAAGGGGGACAGCGGAGCCAGGACCTGGTGATAGTCCCCCCAGAAGTGCCTCCAGCTGCTGGGGACACTGCCTTCGGGACCTAACGAGTCTAGGGTCAGCGTGGAGGCCGGAGAGCAGACTCGGTGTCCTAAGGCCTTCCTGGCCGTGACCCTAGACAGCCTCAGCTTCCTCATCTACCAAAGAGGGCTAATACCCCTCACGAGGTGGTTATGAGAAAATGGAAGCCAGCGTTGCGCTACACAAAAGCCGTTACCATGGACAGCGCTGGCCTCACGTCGCAGCCAGCTACGGAGCAACTACTTACCTGGGGCCAGTTCTGATTTAGGGCAAGGACTCATTTTTATTAGAACCTGTTGGCAAGACTCAAGTTCCTAAACCCAAGATGTAATATTCCCTTCCTTAGTAATCTTCAGTTCTGCCGGTGCCCGTTCTTTGCAATTAAATGTGGGTATCTTAACCTGGGGTCCAGGGCTGTTTACCCCGAACTTCACCTGTGCTTTGCAGCCGCACTTCCTTATCCCCTCACAGCTCTGACTGGAAGGCTGGAGCCACAAATGAGTCCCCATCAGCCGCTTCTCTGCTTTTCTCATCCGCTTCCCTCCCCACCCTAATCCTGCCCCCGGTTGTCTTACATTCTTATGCGTCCCATTCTAAATCCCACCTCCCGCAAACCCTTTCCTAGTTTCTTCTCACTTAGGCCTGCTGCAGCGTTCTCATTTTTTACATTTCTTTCTTTTCACATTTCCTTTCTGGCCACCGATTATCATTGCTTTACTCCCTCTACTCCTGGCCTACTTCCATGTAAAAGCATGAGGACAGAGGCTGCGTTCTGTTCCCAACACAATCCCCAAACCAGAGCACTCTGCTTACTGGAGGTACTGGCCCAGGCCACTGCCTTCCATTAGGTAACAGGAGCTTTCAGACTGTTCCAGAAAACCCTAGAGGTTCCAGGGGGTACTTAACTGATTCAAATCTTTAAAAAATTGAATAACTTCAAAACACACTCAAGTGAGATGCGTATGATCCATTATGAAAGCTGTCAAAATGTTGGCTGCAGGGAAAGTACTCATTTTTGTGCACGTGACCATATGGAGGCTGCACTACGGGCTGAGCTCACGCACACTGCACTCAACGAACCCCCCACAAGCCGTGTTGCCCTGTCTCTGCACCTCATGCTCGTCACCATGTGTCCCATCATGATGTCACTTGTTTTCCTGTCATTCTTTTATATTTATATACTAATCAAGCTCCTGGACCTGTTCTAAGTATCTCAAATTGCAAGGTCAACTGTTACAAACCTATCACCACTCGCATGAGTCTAGCAGAATTTCCTCCAAGTCAACCAAAATACAGAAATAGGATGCTAAAGTTGACAAACCCAAATTTTGTATTAACCAAAACTTCATTGTTCTTTATAACAACTGTTATAACTTGACTTTATGTAAGAAATTAAAACTAACGAAGTACCCAATTTTATATCTGCTTTACAGATTTGGGGTCAGTGAAAAATTTAATTTTTTGGAGGAGAAATTCTGTTTCAAAATATTTAAAAACCACTGTCCTAAGCAAGTTTTAGGATGAAATGGCCTTCATAACCAGGAAAGGGAGTCAGGAGATAAACCATCCAGCAGAGGGCTCTATGTAAAAACGTTTATTTGTACTAATGTTTAGATATAGGAATGGGGGAGGGGGTTTGAGAGAGACAGAGAGAGAGAGAGAGAGAGAGAGAAGAGAGGAGGAGGGAGGAAGAAAGGTAGAAAGAAGAGAAAAAAAAAAAAGCTCTAAAGTGACAGTGAATTAGGGTCTGCCCATGGCCAAGGGGAAGGCCACTCCAGGGTGTCCTGGCATGGAGTGTCCCTCCTACTTAATGTCAGTGTCACCAGGCAGAAAACTTAGGAATCAGGGTGTGAAGACCTTACCAGCTGCTAGCGAGCGTGCAAGGGAAGAAAGGGACATGTATGTGGCTTCCCTGTGACCCAGGAGCCAGGATTCACAGAGCAGGAGGCAGAGGCCCCAGTTAAGGGCAGGAGCTGAACGCCCAGGTCCAGGAAAAACAAAATGGGGATTTCGGAGGTAGGCTTTTTCATCGAGTTAAAAAACAGGCACATTATCCAACGTCTCCCTGTGACCCCCAAGCAGCAGCTGGCCTGGCCCCCTGATGCTTCCCCTCTCCCCACAAAATCTAAGGGAATAAGGAGGGGAGGCAGAGACAGGAAATTCCAAGGGTGGGGAATGCTGTGGTCACTAGAGACCACCTGTGAGAGTGAGCCAGGCGAGCACAAGGAAGAATCAGGGTGAAGCTGCTACTCCCCCTGGCGTGGGACAGGGCAGAGCCCAGAGGGTGACCAAGAGCATCCTAGCTTGGGCAAAGGATCCTGGGTAGCAGGAACAGAGGGCTGTGGGGAGCCAGCCACTCTGGAGGAAGGAGACGGTGAGGCGAAGCAGCAGGAAGGGCATGGAAAGCTCCTGCAAGCGGCACCTCAGCTTGCTCAGTCGCTCACTCTCCGCTACTCCTGGTAAAGAAGCCTCTGCCTGGCCCACCTCTGGGGGACCAAAGTGGAGGCAAAGCTGAGAGAGAAGTGAGATGCACCCCCACTCTTTCTCACCCCCACTCTTTCTCTGAGGACACAGTTGGAACCCTGTGGTCACCAGGGCCAGGGCCCAAGGCAGGCAGAGTGAATGCAGTTCATGAAGAGCCGTGAGAAGCTGGGCCCACAGGTACACCTTGGGGCAGTGTGCTGGTCCGTTCTCCCTGAGGGCCTGGGGCCAGAGGCAGTCAGAGCTGCCACCTCAGCCTGCTGCTGCCAAAGGCAGGTGGGCATGACCACCCCCAGGTTCTCTGGACTTGTGAAAGAGGAGGAAGGGAAAGGCGGGTATGAAAAACAAGAGAGAAACAGCCCTAGGTGTATGGGGGGAGCAGGGCAGGTGACCGCATCAAGAAGAGTTCTGGTTCTGGTAGATCGAAGCTTTCTCCTTCAGCAGGTCCAGACACAAGTGGCAGCTCCAACTTCCTGCAGAGAAGCATAAGGGGGTCAGATGGGCCCCACACAATCCCAATCTGTCCTTCCACTCCCCACACCGCAGCAGCAGGATCAGCTACAGGTAGGATGGGGGACCTTCTGCAGTAGCAAAGTTTTACAGTCATCCTGAGCTGGGAGACCCCACTAAGTTTTCAAGTTATCATGAAAACTAACTCTCAACAGAACTAATCGCCTGGGGGACCATTTCAGAATACAGACTCCCAGGCCCTCTTGGCCCATTAAATCAGAATCTAGGAGGAGAATCTGGGCAGATACAACTTTTTTTTTTTTTAAGATTTTATTGGGGAATTGGGGGGAAAGGAACAGCATCGGGGAATCTAGGAAGGGGAAGAGACAAGTTGCTGTCCTTTTGTTCTTCAGTCTAGTTGTAGAGGACGTCGCTTCACTGGCCCATGTTGGTACTATCATTGCACTCTTCTTGGGTGAGGCAGATCAGTAGCCGGCCACTGGATGGCCGCTCACGGTAGCTTACGGGAGCCCATTGCAGCCTACGCTGTCGCCA
>NW_017731443.1:1956460-1962866 GCF_001890085.2 Hipposideros armiger
GACAGCGACAGCAGCCTGACCTGTATTACAAGTCAGCTTACATCACACAGTGAGCCACTTTCTCTTGCCTGGGATGCTGGCCCACATCCTTTGTACTGGGGCATTCGCAAATTCCTAAGTGCCCAAATTTCTATACAGGGAGGGGTTTAGCACAGAAATCTGGCTGGAAGGGGACTTGTGGAGGGGCAGCCACTTTTTGGTGCCACCACTGGTTTCCTCAAAGACCTTGCATAAACTTGGAACATTATTAAGCAAACTACTGGAGGGGTGGAGTGACCTATTCAGGCTCCAGGTTCAACACCCAGACTGGGCGGAAATGAACACTCAGTTTTGTCAAGTTCGATGAGCTGATGCCAAAGTTTCACATCACATAACTATGCACTGAGTTTCCCGGACTGGCTGGAGGAAAACCAATCACTCCATCTGGTAATTGTTCTCTGCTCCATGTCTGCTTTCTCTTGGGCTGATATTCTGTGTTTGAAAATGTATCTGATGACAATGTGCAAACATTAAACCCTTGAAGTTGAAATCCTAGGAAAGCATTCTGAACGGAGTGAAGGCAAAGTGCCTACTCCATGATTTGGAAGGATGTATCACTGACGAAGAGAACTCACTTACTGGATGGTCCAAGTTACTAATAAAATAATCGTTCTAGGGAAGAGATCCAGGCAACCTACCTTCAGGAGGCTCAGACATGGACGGGGTAAGACAGTACATGTGGTAGCCGCGATCGCAGTCGTCACAGAAGAGCAGCTGGTCCTAGAGAAGGCAAGATAGAGGAAGAAGGGGAGAGGTGAATGACTAATAGGCCTCGGTTAGGCTGCTGGGGGCAGGGAGGAAGGAGGGCTTCTGTAGACACTGCTACCACTTCCAGAAGGGGTGAGACAGATGGCAGGTGAGAACAGACGTGGGCATCTCTGCACAGAAAATCACTGCTGTCCATCTCCACCCAGACTGAATCACTGTCGTCTCACCTGGACCCTACCAGCTGCCCAACTCATCTCATGGTCTCCACTGTGTCCCCTGCAATCTCTTCTCCATAGAGCAGCCAAACTTATCTTTTAGAAATACGACAGGCCACATCACTCCCGATTGAACCCTCAGACCTGGTGGTGCCTGCCTTCCAATCTCATCGTCTACCAACTCTCCCAATGCAGGAAGGCTCCAGCCGGCCACACTGGCCTCGATATACCTGGCTTGCCTGCCTTAAGTCCCCTGCACTTGCTGCTCCTTTCCTGGGAATGCTCTACCTCCAAAGCTTCTTGGACTGGCTCCTTCGTATCATCCAAACCTCAACACCAACATCACTTCCTCGGAAAAGCCATCTCTAATTACCTAACTCAGTTACCCAGTTACCCTCTGCCACATGATTCGTTTCATTTTCTTCATGGCACATCATAAAAAATGTCACTTGTTTCCCTGCTTATTGCTTGTTCCCAGAGAATGTCAATTCCACGAAAGCATGGACCTTGTTTGTCTTGTTTAGTGTCCTCAGAGCTTAGAACAGTATCTGGCACAAAGGAGATACTCAATAAGCACCTGCCAAACAAAGTGCCACCTGGGATGCTGGGGAAGGGCAGGAAAGAGGGGTCTTGCTCCCTTTTAGAAGAGAGCTCACTTTAGAGGAAACTGGGAAAACAGTAAACGCGTGCAGGGAGGGGGCGGGGACACGCACGTCATTCTCGGAGGTGCCACAGATGTTGCAGCATTTGCACTCGATGCACTGCCAGCGGTAGGTCTTCACTGCTGCCATCATCACGGGTGTGAACTGGAGGCAAGACGGATGCCCTGTGGGGGAGGGGCGAGTGAAACAGGCAGCTGGAAATGGGGGTGAAGCGAGGTGACCTGGTTGACTGTGACAGCCACTGGATGCTGGTAATCCCAGAGCCCCTTGGGGACTGGGGCTAGGTGCTGGCTGTGGTAGCCCTTGCCCCTGGGGTTGGATGTACCTGAGCGGCCACAATCTGAACAAGACACCAGTTCCTCGGGTTGTCCTGTCTTCTTGTTGATCTTTGAGTCCCCCAGGCAGAAGTCACAGTAGTTGTTGGGCAAGGCCAATCCATCGGGACCCTTCTTGGCTACAAAGGAGAAAGAGAAGGACTTTGCTGACACCTGTGGGGACCTTAGGGCTTCTCAACATCCCCCAAAGGAGGGTTTTGCAAAACCAGGCCATTTCCAGGTCACCCCACTCTGACATCTCAGCGTACATTTCTGCTCCTCGGACCTCTGGGAAACGGGGGTGGGTGGCTGCGAGTCTTCCTTGTCCTCGCCCTCCTCCTCAGCCAAGTGGGAGTGGGCATAGTGGTAACTGAGGCCTGGTCGGTTCTTGTAACGTTTGCCACAAACTGATTGGAGAGAAGATTGCAGAGAAAGTGTCAGGATCTGAGAGCGCCACTTCCCTGCCCCTCGAAGCTGTGGGGCGCCACCTGAGGCAGAGGCAACCACCCCCGCCCGCATCAGCTGTTCTGGGACAGGCTTTTGGTGACGGCCGCCTCCCCTGGCCAGGAGCATCAGGCTCTCCAGCTTCCAGGGCTCTTCTCCCTGCTCAAGCCCAGCCCATGGTCACCTCTCCACACTGGCTGGCTGGGAGGCTGAGCCCTGGCCCCATCTCCACTTGCCCTGAGAGTAGCCTGCTAGGGAGCTTCAGGTCAGAAAGGAAAGGGAATGTCTAGTCTTGCAATATGGCAGGAACGAGTAAAGGTAAGGAAGAGAATATGAGCCTACCCCATATATACTACAGAGCCCGTCTCTGCCTAGTGTGGGTAAGGGAGTACGGGCTGGGTCTCTTGGGGATAACCTATCAACTGAGTTTCGGAGTAGCTGGCCCCCAAAGAAATTCAAAGACACTCCCAACCAATCAGTGCCCTGCCCAAACCCACCAACCAGCAAGGACAGCAGATCCCCACAAGGCATCTTGTACTGTTAAGCAGTGATACCGAGAAGAGCAAGGGGGCCAGCAGGAAAGGAATGGGGAGCGGATGGGAGGAGGAAGAGGTGGCGGGATGGTGGGGAACAGGAGCTGGCCGCCAAGTGTCTGATTTGGGGAAAGGGGAGCAGAAGGATCTGTCTGGAATGGGATCCTTAAAATGCTTCTGAAGCCACCCCATGCAGTGGGCCCGAGCAGCCCTAGGAGCAAATTTGTGGGAGATAAGCAGTGGTAACGGCAGCTTCTAGGACTGTGAGGAGTGAAGCAGAACAGAGGGTCCACTGCTCCTATCTCCATGCCATTCCAGAGACTTTTAAACTAGCATCACAGGAGATGAGAGAGGCAGCAGGAACAAGGGAGGAGGGGAAAACGGACAGGAAAACCAAAAGTCTGAAAAGTTGAGAGAGCTACCTCTCTGGGGCGCTTTCGAGGTATGCTTTTGTTTGAAACTATCTGAAAGACAGAAAGAAAAGTCATGAGAAGAAGGCCTTGATACACTTGAGACAGGAGCAGCAGCAGCAGGAAAGCGGAGCAAACGAGAGAGAAACCCCAGCGGCGATGGTGCTCCCAGGGTGGAGGGACAGAAGTGGGGAGTCAGAGAAAAGGGGGAGAGAGGAACAGACATTGAAACACTCGGTGTTGGGACTCCTGGGGCCCTGGCTTGATTGGGGCTAGCAGACCTGGATGCCATCTATTGAGGCCGATTGCGTGCTGTGTGCCCCCTCACTGGCACCCCCACCCCAGGGGACAGCAGAAGTCTCTCCCAGAGCATGCAGGCCCCACCCGTCAGGTAGCAGAGGCCAGGGCCTCCCAGGGGTCTCAGAGGGAACCAGTCAGCAGGCAGGACAAGTGTCTAGGCTTGTTTTACCACTCTGAGCAAGAACACAGCCCTCCTTCCTCTCATATCCTGAGCAGGAGCTGGGTCCAAGGCAAGCACTACCCACCCACTCGGGAGGCACTCACTGTCACAGGCATAGGGTTTGTCTCGGTCCTCCAGGATGGAAGCGTCTAGCTTCTTGCGGGCACTGCCCACACCTTTACTCTGCCAAGAAGAGCAAAAAGATGCTCTTACTGAGGTGTCTAGGCTAAACAGTTAAATTCTCCTAGAAGTGGCTGCTAATCTCACTCCAATCTGCAGGCTGTCCTTCCTCAGGCTGTAGGCAGCACCTTGGCCCCTCACCTTGGACTTCCCCTTGCCCCGACGCTTGGGAGTATCTTCTTCATAGTCCTCATCATCGAGGTCATCCAGGAAGTCATCCGGTTCTAGGATCCGCTGAGTGGACAGGAGGATTAGGGTGGGCAGAAATAACTCATATCCAAAAGCTCCCCCGCGATGGCACTGGCAAGGCCACCCAGAACCTCCTTTGTGACCTGGCCCCTCTGCTCCAGCCTCATTCCTCACTGCTGCCCTTCAAAACCCTAGAATCCTGCTCCTTCAGTGTTTTGGGCTCTCCTTCCTCTATGCTGCTCTTCGTGTGGTTTTCCTAGCCTGGCAAGCCTTTCCCACCACCTCCCAGTGGTGAGTCAGATGCTATGTTGCCCTGCAGCTCTCCCCCATAGCCCAAGTAGCCATGCTTCTCCTGCCTCTGATCTGCTGCCCCAGGGGCACGTTTATCAGCGCTTTCCTTCCTAGGTTCACTTCCTAGATTTAGAGCTTTGCTGCTTAATTGTGTGGCCTTGTTAGAAGTTTCTGTTAACTGCTCTGCTTCAGCCTCCCTGCTGTATAAACTGGAGAAAATGATGGAAAAGCATACACAGTGCCTGGGGTATTTTCAACTTATTATTTTTATGTATAGTTTTATACATGTCCCTGTTGGCAGGGGACAGGTCTGCTTCACCTATGTAACCCCAGGAACCAAAAAACTTTTGTGACAAAAGATGAATGAAGGGGAGCCTGTACTTAGGAGGAAAGGAGAGGGAAAGACTGGCTGGTAACAGTGACGCCAGTCAGCACCCAGCACTAATCAGGGAATGAGGCAGGAACAGAACTCCAGGGGCCGGCCTCCTGGCCCACAGCTTCTGCTGCCATTCTGATTACTGGGCGGCCTCTGAAGAGGAGGCTGGTTTTCATCAAAGCTCCCTTAACCAGAGTGTTAACCNGCGCCACTCGGCTGGCCCCAGATACAATTTTTTAAAGCATCCCAGTTTTATAGACTTGTGATTACAGAAGAACCAGACTTTGTTCTTATAGCCCATGAGGTTAGAAAAAAGATCATGAATAGAAAAACCAGGTCTGGCTGGGTGGCTCAGTTGGTTGGAGCGCGAGCTCTGAGCAACACGGCTGCTGGTTTGATTCCCACATGGGCCAGTGAGCTGAGCCCGAGCTGAGCTGCCAATGGGCAGCAGGATGGCTCAGCTGGTGAGAGCATGTGCCCTTAACAAGGTTGCTGGTTCGACTCCCACATGGGATGGTGGGCTGTGCCCAGTGCACCTAGATTGAGGGCAGCAACTGGACTTGGAGCTGATGGGTCCTGGAAAAACACCATGTTCCCCTTCCCCGGTTCCCCAACACTGTTTCCTTCCCCAGTTCTCCAGTAAAAAAAAAAAAAATCTTAAAAAAAACAAACCAATTTTGATTTCACACAAGACAGCTTTCTGTGACAACCACAGAAAAATGAGATGGGCTTATCTCATGATGAGGTGTTTGAGCAAAGGCTGAGGACCAATCAGAGGAAAAGGGGGTGAACTATGAAGACCCAATTTGTTAGGACCCAAGTCTAGTTTCACAGAAAACCAGGAAATAATGTCCCTTAGAAGAAACATAGCTGGCTTATACCTTGTTGATTAATATTTACTATGATTGATTCTTCTATGCTTTTTTTTGAGCATCAGAATTAGCCCTTAATGCCTTGAAATTGTAAGCATAATTGTACATATGTGTATTTGGACATAATTCTGGGGAAAAGAATCATAAGCTTTTATCAGCTCTTCAAGGATATGAGCCTCTCAAAAATATGACGGTTCATTCTAACCCAAAGATTAAGACACAGGAAAGGGCTGACAAGCTTTTCTGTAAGCAGCCAGGCAGTGTTAAATATTTTAGGGCTGGTGAGCCACATGGAGTCTTGGTTACTTCTTGGTTACTTTCATGGAGTCTTGGTAACTCCTTTTAAACAAGTGAAAGTCATTCTTATCTTCAGAGCTATACAAACTAGTGCGACTGGATTTGGCCATGGGGCGTAGTTTGCCAACCCCTGACCTAGAGCCTACGCCATCTGATGGCTTCTAGGGGTTCCTCCCCAGCTGCCTGCAGCTGTCCACTACCTCGGTGTCTGAGGCAAGCTCTTCTATAATTAATGTAGACTTTTGTCTGTAAATTGATATTTTATGGTTAAAAAAAATAAAACACAAAACTCACTTCTCCTCCCCAAAGTAGATTTATAAATTCGGCATGAGAGATGACAAGAGCTGAGGGCTCCCCGACAGCTGCTAAAGGACTTTCAGCCTTTGTTAGTGACCTCCTGCTTGGGTGGGGGTGGG
>NW_017731443.1:1966966-1968440 GCF_001890085.2 Hipposideros armiger
AACAAGATGGAAGTCAGAAAAGATGAGCTAGTAGTCCCGACCTCGATGTATATAACCTCAGCTGTCAGAAGACTAGACACACCATGATCAAGAAAGCAACAGAAAAACATCTCTTTTCAGGGTGAGAATAATACAGGAAGAATGGAAGCCCCTTCTTAAAGGGAAAGTTCTGTAGGAAAATGTATTAATGGTGATCCACAGCTCTCTACAGCTTTTTTACAACTAAGGAGAAAGTTGGTTTTTCATTACTGGTCAGCAACCAGTGGCCGGTGACCCTCACAATCTCTACAGTTCTTTAAAGAGAAATAGGAAGTCATGCTCTATTTAAAAGGGCAACCCCCCACTTCTAACAGTACACAAAGGAGTTGACAACCCTATTTCCCTGAAGAGTCTTCCTTCATAAAAAACCTCATTACATAAAACTCTCAAAACCTAGGCAAGTCTGACATTCTTCCAGCATAGTAAGATTTCCAAGGTAGAAAGAAGCTTTGGTTCTTTTCCAGGAAGCATGAAGCCTGTAAAACCTCCTCTTACAATGGGCTGGGGGGGAGTCAACAAAGAGAGGCAGGGAAACAAAGAAAGAACATCTGAGTCAGGAAGAATATATAAGTGGAAGATTATTTCTAAATCGAGGGAAATGTCAGCCTGAAGAGAGAGCTGGGGAAACTGGAGTGGGTAGATCACAGCGAAAGATAATAGTGTTGGGAGGAGGGATGGCTGAAAAGAGACAGCAGGAAAGAGCTGAAAGCAAGTTTAAAAAAAAAAACAAAACAAAAAAACAACCCACAAGAGGAGGAGAAGGCACTTAGCTTAATGGAAGTGGGAAAGCATTCTCGAAGAAAAGGCTCCAGGCAGGGGGGGAGAAGCAATGTACCCTCATAAAAGGCTCTTGGGAAGAGTCCGGCTCGGCCCACCACAAAGACAAATGAGAAGCTTAGAATAGTTCCCAAACCTTTATACCTTGTCATCCAGTCAAAATCCAAAAGCTCTGGCTGGACAACTAGACACCTCTCGATATTCCTACCCCTGCAACCAAGCCCAATGAAAAGGAGCTTGCTCTATTCGCCCAAAGGGCATGAACCCATTTCAAAACTCTTTCAGATTCTTCTTCAGGGAGGAGGCTGTGTTAAATCAAGTCCCAAAGCATCTCTAACTCACAGCTAACTGGCCATTTCCCCAACAACCAATATCTTTAACTTTGCTCGAAATCTGCCCAGCACAACGGTTATCTCCGACCTAGATGCCCCTCCAGGCTGCAAAGGCGTCCCTTGGATTGCTGCCGTCCAGCTCCCGTGTTCTGATGCCTGGGACTGGCCAGCTCAAAGGCCTTCTCCCCTGAAGTTCTTTCTCTTCTGTATCTGCTCAACAAATCTTCCCGAGAATATTTTCGGTCTTGAATACCTGATATCCAAGACCCCCCCCCACACACACACACACACACACACACACACACACACACACACACACACACACA